>NC_142936.1:46460244-46465244 GCF_046866305.1 Octopus bimaculoides
TGGAAGTCCTTCAGACTGAAGGTGGCCGGGACCCTTGTCACAGCCGCCTTCATTTTCAACTCCAGCTTGGCGAACAACCAAGTCACAGGAAGCAAAGACTCGATTGTAGGAAGAGTGAAAAACAATTTCGATGCCCATATCTGTCAAATAGTTTGGTTTCTAGAATGGAATTGTGGACTGGTGTATTGATCTAGTGTAGGTGCTCTGACATTTTGCAACGAATCTTTTTCCCCCAACCCCCTCAAAACTTCCACTGAGTACTTTTGACTATCTGCCCAGAGGGAACCCAGTGGATGCAGATGATACCTTTGCTGCCGTTAAGTGTTATCGTGAGCCTCCTGGTCATCTTCCTTTATCTGGCCACTTGTGTCAGCAAAAAAAAAAACAACAACAAAAAACCCCCCAGATATTCGGGTCATAAATGTGAATACATAAGCGTCTTGGAGCATTTCATAAGTTTCTGCAGTGTTTTGATCCAGTTTAATACAAAACTTTATTGCATAGTGAATTTCTAAATTTTTCTTCACGTCCCATCGACATTCTGCAAACTGTTTAGTTGAAGGTGTTCCAAGTGCTGTTACAACACTCATTTTACTAATAAACATTCCTAACCTAACAATCTCGCTGATTGTAGACCTAAGTCCAGAGAATCCAATGTATACTTCCTTAATTTTTTTTTATTATTTAGGAAGATAGAATGTAATCCGACACCGTTTGTTATGTGAAGTAATTATTTCACATCCTTTATTTTGGCATTTAAATAATATTGCTATTACTTCTAGTGTAAGTAAGAACCAACTTTTTTATGCGTGCATATGTATTCTCTAATGGATAAGATGGGACACAAAAGTAATTTCTAATTTTCTTTGTTTGAAAGCTTCACTTCCTCTATAGCCACATTATGTGTTCTGTACTTCATTGCAAGCCATTTTGGAGGTTTGTGATGGGAAATCTAATCTTGTGTAGCAATCGAAAATTCTTCAGTTTCTACTTTGAGTCCTGCATTTCTCAGTTAATTCTACGATATTTGTTTGACTATTTCTACATAGTTTTATTCATGTTGGAGTTTTTCCTCACCATAGCTTTATGCTGTGGCTCCATTTTGAGTTTAGAGTTTGGCTCTTTAAAAATCTTATGGTCGTTTTCCATTTTCTCTAATAAATATTTATTTCAGCTTCTGTTGTGCATAAGTTTCCATGAAAAGAATTTTGTATGTGTGCGTGCGAGTGGGTGGGTGGATTTCATTTGTGTTCTGTAGCTATTTGTATTGGTATCCCGTTGCTTTTTTGAGATATTTGATTTAATTTAATTTAATTTATTATTATTATTATTATTATTATTTTCTCAATGCAGACCTTTATTTCACTGTGTCGCAAAGCTCATCTCCGTGTACATCAGGTGTGTATTGTGTGTAACACTCTCTATCTCCTATCACTTCCTATTATCACCCACAATGTTTCAGTGTTATATATATATATATATATATATATATATATATATATATATATATATATACGTGCATGTGCATGATATTCATATAATTTATGTGATTGTCTACTTCAATTTTTTATATACCCTTGTGTGCATGCCTTATTTCAACACGCACAAACATGCAAACGAACACATACATGCATACAGATTATTATTATTATTATTATTATTATTATTATTATTATTATTATTATTATTATTATTATTATTATCATTATTATTATTATCGTTTATTATATGCAAACTGCATGAATACCTTTCAATTTCTGGTAAATTTGTTTGCTAAACAGTTTGCAGACATATGCGTACAAGACTCATTTCATGTAGTAATTAACACATAAAAAATAACGAAGAGAAAATAATCATTAGCAGAAAATGACAAAACACTGCATAGGTAAATATTTATGGTTTACATGTATTTCTTTATATTTCTTAATTATTGTATTAAACTATTGTACCAAGGTCGTGTATCTACTGGTAATGATTACGTAAATATCTATCTATCTATCTATCTATCTATCTATCTATCTATCTATCTATCTATCTATCTATCTATCTGTCTATCAATCTATCTATTTATCTATCTATCTATCTAGCGATACTAGTGTTTCCGTGTCGTAAAATATTTATCAATTATATCAAATGGCGTAACCGTTCTAACGACTGGTGAAAACATTGACTAATTCCTTAGCTAAGGATCTCACATTTTCTATATGTATAGTAAAATGTTACACTTTGATCTTAACCAAAAGCCCAAGATCGATAATTCATAAAAGAGATAGTACATATCACCCTCTGAAAATGATGGCACGCTATGTATATGTATATAAAATCATAGACACCTGCGCTATGAAAAGTGACAGCTATGTCTCATAAAATTTTTACTTGGTCACTGGGTGGTTTAATCTTAGATATTTATAAATATATATCCATATTATATACAAAGCTTTGAAAGATTCACATGTAGTTATCATTATTTCAAAAGTTATTTTATCACGGTATTCTTAATAAAACTGTAGCATATCCAAAGATTTCAAAGTTTTACATCTTTATTTATGAACATACTGTTCCAGTTTTCTCGTTATTTTGCCGTAATATAATCTTTAAAACTCACACCAACTCACTCTCATTTTAATTCTCCCACTACCACTCACTATTTCCTTGTTTCTCAGTAAGTGAGTGTGGCTTGGTGCTTATGTAATCATGAGTAGACACGGCACACTTTTTACTCTCCCACCAAGCAGAATAACAAAGATTTGACAGCTGGAAGTAAAAAGGACGATACCACCATTGGGCTGGTATTTAATTTCAGTTGAGTAAACTGGAGCAACGGGAAATGAAAAGCCTTATTCAAGGATACCCGAGCCATTCGGTCTCGAAATCGAAAAGATAACCTAATGTGCGCTAGCTCCAAATTATTGAAGTAAAGAATTTTGGAAATTTTGGCCATCTGGGTAGATACAGTATGGCCGAATGGTCAAATATTTCACCTCAAAATCAAGAGATTCTTGATTCAATTCCACTGCGTGGCATCATGGGCAATTGTGTTAGTCTACATCCACGAGTCACACAGTATCATAGTAATTCTGCATGTGAATTATTTGAAGAGGTACAGTTGGGTATGGAATTCTCAGATACATACATTTTAATTTAGGAGCACATTATTCAGTTGATCAAACAATTTGCATCGGGAACGACGTAAATGAAGCCTACCATTATTGTTCTCTGGTGTGTCAACCATCTCGTTCGTATTGTCCTTTCTGTAATCTGTAATAAGGATTAACTAATCCTTATTTCCATCCTAGTTATATAGTTACGAATATTAGAGGCTAATTTGCAGTCTGCGGCGATATTCTATGAATGATTTAGAAACGTTATGATATTTTAGCATAGGCACAAGAGTGGCTGTGTGGTAAGTAGCTTTCTTACCAACCACATGGTTCCGGGTTCAGTCCCACTGCGTGGCACCTTGGGCAAGTGTCTTCTACTATAGCCTCGGGCCGACCAAAGCCTTGTGAGTGGATTAGGTACACGGACACTGAAAGAAGCCTGTCGTGTATATGTATGTATATATATATATATATCTGTGTGTGTGTTTGTGTGTGTGTGCTTGTCCCCCCAGCATCGCTTGACAACCGATGCTGGTTTGTTTACGTCCCCGTAACTTAGTGGTTTGGCAAAAAGAGACCGATAGAATAAGTACTACGCTTACAAAGAATAAGTCCTGGGGTCGATTTGCTCGACTAAAGCTGGTGCTCCAGCATGGCCGCAGTCAATTGACTGAAACAAATAAAAGAGTATGCTATTGCTTCAAGACATGTAGTGTCTTGAGACAATGCTGTAATAGAAAGCAAGAGTAAAAGAGCGGAACGAACATATAGAATCTGACACACATAAGGATCGAATTATATACGTAGATGGATCAATTAATAGACAGATAGATTGATGGACAGATAGATAGATAAATAGATGGACAGATACACAGATAGACAGTTTGTTAGCTAGAGGGACAGTGGGACAGGCAGAAAAATAGATAGGCAGATAGACATACGGATATATATATTCTTTTATTCTTTTACTTTTTCAGTCATTTGGCTGCGCCCATTTTTATCGGTTATTTTTGCCGAACCGCTAAGTCACAGGGACATAAACACACCAACATCGGTTGTTGGGCGCTGGAAAAACAGACACAAAGACACACACACACACACACACACACACACACACACACACGACGGACTTCTTTCAGTTTCCGTCTACCAAATCCCCTTACAAGGCTTTCGTCGGTCCGAAGCTATAGTAAAAGACATTTGCCAAAGGTGGGTGCCACGCAGTGGGACTGAATCCGATATAGATAGATAGATAGATAGATAGATAGATAGATAGATAGATAGATAGATACTTTACACTATAAATGTTGTGAAAGTAATTTGGAATTTCGGTCATAGGTACAGCAAAAATTCTTTTGCAGGGGAATAGATTATGAGCGAATATATTGCATCAATGCCCAAGGTTGAACTTGGTCTAAACAATAACAACAGAGATAGCAGCCCAATGCAGCTCTGCTAAATCATTACTAACCTTAGGTTGAGTAGTTGTAGCAATTGTTGTTGGCGCTCCGTCGCTTACGACGTCGAAGGTTCCAGTTGATCCGATCAACGGAACAGCCTGCTCGTGAAATTAACGTGCAAGTGGCTGAGCACTCCACAGACACGTGTACCCTTAACGTAGTTCTCGGGGATATTCAGCGTCACACAGTGTGACAAGGCTGACCCTTTGAATTACAGGCTCAACAGAAACAGAAAGTAATAGTGAGAGAAAGTTGTGGTGGAAGAGTACAGCAGGATTCGCCACCATCCCCTGCCGGAGCCTCGTGGAGCTTTAGGTGTTTTCGCTCAACAAACACTCACAACGCCCGGTCTGGGAATCGAAACCGCAATCCTATGACCGCGAGTCCGCTGCCCTAACTACTGGGCCATTGCTCCCCCACTGGGTTGAGTAGTAACAGC
>NC_142936.1:46472744-46482744 GCF_046866305.1 Octopus bimaculoides
TTTATTTATTTCTATTTTCTTTCGTTTTCACTTTCTTGATTCGTGGCTTTCTAACGATATTAAGAAAGAAATGTGGCCACGTTTAAAGAAGAGGTGAGAATATTAACTGGTGTTTTAGCAGAAGTGCCTCTTAATTACTAATATCTTCGAATTGATTACAATGATACACACACACACACACACACACACACACACACACACACACACACATATTAACATATATATATATATATATATATACATATATGTGTATTCATGCATATATATATATATATATATATATATATATATATAGTATATGTGTGCATAACACTACTTTTTCCACGTCCTCGCGTTGTTTTTTCGCGTTTTTTTCATGTTTTTTCTTGCTTGTTCGTGTTTAAATTGACTATATATATATATATATATATATATATATATATATATACGTATATATATATATATATATATATATATATATATATATATATGCATAATGCAGACGCACACATACACATATACACACATATATATATAGGCTACATACTTGCACACTTACAATAGACACATGCACGTATATTGTGATATGGAAGGCAAACGTTATTAACATGCTTGAACTTCGTTTAAGCGCACCTTTGATAAACTGTTTTTAATTTTCTCATGGCGCTAAGTAAAGAAGGATCTGTTGTTCCATCTAACAGCGTAATCTGTTTAGTGACGTCAGCTTATACGCTGATACACTAGCAGCATCATATGGAAGCGAATTTTTGGAATCTATTTACTGAGCGGTATTCCATGCATAGCTGTGTGTGATGTAAATGGGTGTGAAGTGATTGTGCGCAGTTGTGTTTGACTAGTACTTGTAGTCCATATTTGTGATACTCAGAATTGAATAAATGCGTATATGATAGCAAGAATTAAAGTGATCATTCTGGATATCAGCCAATCCATTGAAATTCATTAACAAGGTGTTTCTTTGATGGAAATAAGTTAGTTCTTTTGTTAATGCATACTACAATTTGTTGCAGTAAATGCAATTTCTCTCGAGAGCAGCGTTGAGTGTTACGAGCTTTAGGTGAGTTAGAAAGTATTTTGTCAAGCGATATTTCATGTGATATTATGGAAGACATTTCCTTTGTTTATATAAAGCCATAGCTAGTTCAATAATGGTTTAGCTACAGTAACCCTAACCAGTTCAACAATCGTACAACAACAACAACAACCAGAGTGTAAAATAATGATATAAGAAAAAACAATCATAGCCAGTTAAATAATGGTATTATAATAACAACAACAACAATAGCCTATTAAAAAAATGTATAACATCAACGGTAGCCAGTATGCTAATGATAAAATAGCAACAACCAGCAGAATAATACCATATGAAAAACAATAACAACAAAAGCAACAATAACCAGGACCAAAATGGCACAACAAAAGCAAAAAACAACTGCAACATACCCTTCTTTTCCAAGCAAAAAAATAAAAACATCAATAACACGAACAAAAATTAAACAGAATCCCGTTAATCACTATCGAATTTGAAAATTAAATAAGTACGTGCACCCCGATGTATGTGTATGCAAATCAGTATTGTCGATGCGTAAGCCTAAGGGCATGTACAAAGCTTGTGTGTATGTGTGTGTATGTGCCAGTGTGTGTGTGTGTCTATGTGTGTATGTTTATGTGTATATGTGTTTGTGTGTTTGTGTGTTTGTGTGTTTGTGTATACGTGGGTGGGTGTCAGTGAGTGTGGGAACATGTTTGCACTCAGAGAATTGCATGAATTTCGGTGTTAGTCTAGAATATATTTGCAATAATGAGAGAAATATTGTTGGCAGTTGGGAATATTGTTTTATTTTGTTTGGTTATGGTCGTTATTAGCTGCAGATTATCTACAAAATATTTCTCACTGAATACAAATGACAACCATCTTTATTTTTAATTCTTCTTATTAGCTTTGTTTCATGTTTTTTGGTTTTTCTATATTTTATAATGTTTACCTCCCAGATGGTGCCCAATTTTTCTAAGCTATAATTATAGTTAGCATCAATAGATTTATTTTACACAGTGGAATCACAAAGATAATGAAAGGATATAAGCTGTATTGAATTCATTTCAAATGATTTTCTTGTTACAATGCCATACGGCCAGAGTGATGACATTGTATTTGAAAAAGCAAATTGTTTATTAACCATATTCTCCCCCGACATACTAAATTATTATGATATGCATATTTTTGTATAATTCCCTGCAGAAGTGGCAGAAAATATATTTGGAATTGAGGCAAGCAATACAGAAATCATGATATATACATATAAACATATATATGTGTATATATATATATATATATATATATATATATATATATATAATATAGCATAAATTCTTTATAAGAATTTATCAAGTAGTCAGCGTGAAAAAAACCTCATAATGAAAAAATAACGAAAAATTTCGTAATGAAAAGATTCATCGTTTCTCCATAGATATATTTAAATATATATAAAAAGGGCATTAACTGTGTATTAATACCTCACGCTATCGAGGGACTAAATAAGTAAAAAAGACTACCAAAAATAAGTAACATATTTACCGAAAGCGAGGGAATGCAACTTTTCAAATTTTATCTCTTAAAAACATTTAACTCAACGGTAGACCACTGGTTTCTCAATCAAATACAGAAAAAACTGTGAAGTAAACTGTATTCTTTTGTTCATCAGTACACGTATGGTTAAGATATATAAAAATAAAACAAGAATCAACCTACCACGATGTAGCCATCACAGTAACGATGACTTTTGTTCACAATTATATATCCCTGAAAGAGATTTGAATTTATCCAGTTGCATCTCGGTAACATGTGCTTATACAGAATGATATTCAGCACTGAATATATTCTAATTATTTATAATATAATATAGGATAAATTCTTTATAAGAATTTATCGCTTTCGGTAAATATGTTACTTATTTTTGGTAGTTTTTTTGACTTATTTAGTCCCTCGATAGCGTGAGGTATTAATACACAGTTAATGCCCTTTATATATATATATATATATATATATATATATATATATATATATATATATATATATATATATATATATATATATATATATATATATATATATATATATATATATATATATATATATATATTACACACAAGCATATAAGTGGAATTTCACAGCCGCTTTTTCTCTCCTTAAAATTATTAAAATGTAGACGTAAACGTAAGAAAGGAAAAGTGGAGCTGTCAAAGGAAACGAGAACAAAAAGGGAGAATTGGAAAAATGCAAGCGTTAAAGAGACGCCGGGTGGACGGGTGCATAAACTTAAGAATACCATTAGAGGATTATATAGTTTGATACGGTTGTAAGTCACCGGCTCATTTAACAGTAACAACTAATCTAATTATGTGACACTCCTATGACAATATATCGCTCACCTCTCTGCCTCAAACAAAGAGCTGTTGTGATGCAAATAGAAACACAGCCAAGCGATTCTCCCACTCTTCTTACACACAATTGAACACGGGGTATTTACGCTTTTGAAAGGAAAAGCCAGTAGACACACACAGCGATGTTTGTCCACGGTTTTCTCTAATTAATATATATATATATATATATATATATATATATATATATATATATATATATATATATATATATATATATATATATATATATATATATATATATATATATACACATACATATACATACAGGCGTGGTAACTAGTTTGCTTCCCAACCACATGGTTCCGGGGCCAGTTCCACTGTGTGGCACCTTGTTGGTGGATTTGGCAGACGGAAACTGAAAGAAGCCCGTTGTATATGTATGTGTGTGTGTGTGTTTGCCCCACCTACCATCACTTGATAACCGTTATTGGTGTGTTTACGTCGTCGTTATCAGCGGCTCGGCAAAAGAGACCGATAGAAAAAAATAAGTTCTAAGGCCAATTTGTGCTCCAGCATGGCCATGCATGCATAATACATAAATACATATACATATATGTGTATAATTGACTCTGCTGTCGGTTTAGACGTATGAGTATCCGACAACCTACTCCTTCTTTGTCCGTCATTAATGCTTATATCTAATGTGACATTTAAGTCCCACCAACGATTTTCAAAGATCACACAGATTCTGCAAGTATGAGGATTACAGGTCACTCCAGGTGGTATAATTGCAACCGCTTTTCTCCTTTGCCTTGTAACCAGAAGCTTGTTAATACAGGTTGCAACAAAGTTTCTGATACCATTTTGACACAACAATCTCCATTTTGTTCGCTCCAAGGCTGTTCGTTCGAAGGTAATGTGAGCTATATTGACTGCTGAAGAGTTACTCTTCAGATTGTCCTTACATCTGAGCCATGGTCGATCAACATTCCAGTGCCCACTATCAAGCTGGCTATACATGAGGAATTTGGGTATATTTTCGTGACTCATTTTGACAACATGGCCAGTCCAGCATAATCTGATTGTATAAGGGTATTCTCGATTCCACCAATCTTGTATTTGCTAAACATGTCGACATTAGCAACTCCATTCTTACTACTCTCTTGTATGACCTGTACTTTGTTAAACACTAGCCACCGGTTGACAATTTTCGTGACACTCCTATACAGGCTGATGGGGAAAACATCTAAATTATGTGAAGTAATTTACATATCTTGGTACTAAAGTGAGTTCGATCGCCAACCGTCTTGAAAAGACAACCAACGCATTTGGCAAACTCCGTCATCACCTATGGAATGAAAGAGGCATCAAACTTGTCACCAAAATACATGTTTGTGTGTGTATGTGTTATGTACATATATATACATTATATATATATATCTATATATATATATATATATATATATATATATATATATATATGTGTGTGTGTGTGTGTGTGTGTGTGTGTGTATACTGTATATACAAGTATAATGTATGTATATGTATGTATGCATATGTTTGTGTGTATGGGGGTGTCTTTATATCTATGTTTGTCCCCTCACCAGCACTTGACAACCGATGTTGGTGTGTTTGCGTTCCTGATAGAATAAGTACTAGGCTTACAAAAATAAGTCTTGGGGACGATTTCTTCGACTAAAAACCCCTTTAAGACAGTGCTCCAGCATGGCGGCAGTCGAATGACTGAAACAAGTAAAAGAGTAAAAGAATAAAAGGATAAAAGTTTATATGTATATGTATACGCATATGTATGTATGTATGTATGTATGTATGTATGTATACTCACACGCGATTACATTGCAGAAGAATAATTTGAGCTTTTTAAGAATGTTACATTCACGTAGAGCTATTTTGCTTTATATTTTCATGGTGACACCTTGGCATTTATACTGACTTTGTATTTATGTTGTATGTCATTTTGGTGAGGATAACCTTCATGTGTGCGTGTGGACGCTATATGGTTTACGAATATGCATCTAAGTAAGACCGCTGCTCGCATATAACTTTTCAGAGGAAGTTAACGTGCCATTTCTAAACATGAGCTTGGCGTCCATTTTGTTAAGTTAATTATGCCGAAATCTTATAATTGGATTTTGAATGATCTGTGAACATTTATTGTTAATGATTCGAAATTTATTGCATTTTTACCCTCCCATAGTATAACACAAATGTTCGAGAGGGAATAATTGCTTTAAAGAGATTGAGGTGTTGGTAGGTAATTATATGAACGGTATGGTAGCCTGGAAGTAATTGGTTGGTAAGCATTGTTTTATGGTTTTTAGTTCCTGAATATGGAATTATGTTGCAATCGATTTGAAGAACATGATTATCAGGATGTCATATTAACTGGATAGCAGCCGAGGTAGCTGATTTACAGTAAAGCAATTATCATAATTATAATTATTATTAAATCGGCGAGTTGGCAGAAGCGTTAGCACGACGGGTAAAATGGTTAGCGGTATTTCGTCTATCTTTACGTTCTGTGTTCAAATTCCGCCGAGGTCAACTTTGCCTTTCATCGTTTCGGGGTCAATAGAATAAGTACCAATTGAACAGCCATTCCCCAAAATTGGTGCCTTTGTGGAAAAATTTGAAACCATTATTATTATTATTATTATTATTATTATTATTATTATTATCATCATCATTATTATCATTATCAAGGCGGCGAGCTGGTAGAATCGTTAGCACACCAGGCAAAATGGTTAGTGGCATTTCGTACGCTTTCGCAGTCTGAGTTCAAATTACTCCGAAGTCGACTTTACCTTTCATCCTTAAGGCGGCGTGCCAACAGAATTGTTAGCACGCTGAACGAAATGCTTAGCGGTAATTCGCCCGCTGCTACCTTCTGAGTTCAGATTCCATCGAGGTCGACTTTGCTTTTCATCTTTGCGGGGTCGATAAATTAAGTACCAGTGATACACTGGAGCCGATGTAATCGACTGTCTCCCTTCCCCCCAACTCCGTTAGCACGTTGGATGAAATGCTTAGCAGTATTACGCACTTTGCTAGGTTCTGAGTGCAATTTCTGTCGATAAAATTAGTACCAGTTACGCCCTGGGGGTCGATGTAATCGACTTAATCCTTTGCCCCAAATTTGAGGCCTTGTGCTTCGAGTAGAAAGGATTATTATTATTGTCATCGTTATTATATTGGTTTGGCTCAGGTTCGGTCTTAATCCTGGTAAGAATTATGAGGCTCGCGGGTTACTACTCGTAACCTTAGGTTTCTGCAAGTTTCCAACAGTTTCTCAAGCGCTTAGGAACCTCTTCATAATTTTTGCCGTTCCTAAGAGACACACTTTCGGTAGGAGCTCTACAGAGTATTCTATTCCAATTTCATTCAGCTATTTGTCTAAATCTTTGCTTACTGTTCCCAACGCACTAATTAGTATAGGCTTGACCTTTACTGATCACATGCTCCAAATTCTTTCTATTTCAAATTTTGTTATCATTATTGTCATCATTAGTATTATTATTGTTATTATTAATCCTAAGGCAGCGAGCTGGCAGAATCGTTAGCACGCCGGGCGAAATGCTTAGCAGTATTTCTTCTGTCGCTACGTTCTGAGTTCTAATTTCACCGAGGTCAGCTTTGCCTTTCATCCTTTCGGCGTCGATAAAACAAATACCAGTTGCGTACTGGTATTTGTCTAATCGACTGGCCTCTTCCCCCAGAGTTTCAGGTTTTGCGCCTGTAATAGAAAGGATTATTATTATCATTAATCCTAAGGCAGCGAGCTGGCAGAATCGTTAGCACGCCGGGCGAAATGCTTAGCAGTATTTCTTCTGTCGCTACGTTCTTAGTTCAAGTACCAGTGAAACACTGGGTCGATGCAATCAACTAGTCCGCTCCCCGCAAATTTCAGACATTGGGTCTATAGTAGGAAGGATTATTATTACTATTAATCCTATAGGTGCCAACGGCTGATCCTCTTCGTTATGCACGAAAGGGGACGAAACCTGGCAGTACTGAGCAGTGTTAACTCAGGACATTTTCTCAATTCAGAATTCCACCGAGTTTACAACGTGTAAAATAAGAAAGTAAGAGATAGAAAAAAGAGTGAGAGAAAAAGAAAGTGGGAGACAGAGAGAAAGAGAGAATTTGGCTGAAAGGATAAATGAGAGAAGAAAAAGAATCACCCTTGAAACCGCTTACTCTTTCTGCTATATATTTCGGTTCCTTTCAATATGTGACTGCGTGTGATTAGCACTGTTAGGTCATAGACAACATTAAAATATATATGTTTGCAAGCGGAAGTAGGGAGAAGGCCTTGTAGATACCCAACGCCAACATTAATACCGTTAGTATTTCCAAAAAATCATCGTTCATATAACATCTGAGAATCGCTTCTACAGGAAGAAGGTTTCTAGTAAAGTGAAATTAGACTACTTCCACTTGAATTAAATACATACACACAAGGACACACAAAACACAAAACATAAATACACAAACACACACACAGACACACGAACATATATTTATCATTAATAGGTTAGTGTTTTTGTGTTCAAAACAAATTATCTTTGAAAATTTTTATGTCAGATTATAATTTAAAATACGGCATCTATTGATAATGGTTTTAAATTATAATTTCAAATTTATAGATTTCTTTTTTGCCCTTTAGATTTACGTAGGCAATCAATTTATATATATATACACACATATATATGTGTATGTATAAGATTATATATATATACATACATACATACATACATATCTATATATACGTGTGTGTATGTGTGTGTGTGTGTGTGTGTGTGTGTGTGTGTGTGTGTGTGCATACATACATTCATTCATACATACATGCGTGCATACATACATACATGTGTATACATATAAATATGTATATAAATGCCTACTACTACTACTACTACTACTACTACTACTACTACTACTACTACTACTACTACTACTAATAATAATAATAATAATAATAATATTAATAATAATAATAACATAATAATAATAATAAAATATAAGCAGAAGAGCTTATAATAATAACTGAAAGAATCAAATTATATATATATATATATATATATATATATATAAACATACATATATATATATATATATATATATATATATATATACATACATATACATATATATATATATATATATATATATATATATATATATATATATATATACATACATACTTACATGCATGTATATACATTTGCATATATGCACACACAAATATATACATACACTTTATTCATACAACACATATACATATACGTATTTACTTATTGTTAGATCAGACCGCAAAGTTGCTACTCGGAGTTTATAACTCTGTTTCGTCGTCTGAGGAACGGGAACTAACTACTCCGTGAATGTTGTTCCACTTCAAAGCAGTGACTACATTTTGGTTCTATTGCAGTCTACAACAATGCAAACCTATAATCATATACGTATGTACCTTAGTGTGTGTGCACATGCTAGTGAGGCATTAGATCTATCTATCTATCTATCTATCTAGCTAGCTAGCTATCTGCCTATGTATGCTCTCACATGTACATTGATACAGATGTACGTATTTCTTATACACTGATACACTGGCGAATTATAAAGCGCTCACGCACTCACACCTATAATCATATTCATTCACTAACACATAGGGACACACAAGTATAGACGTGTGTGCGTGTGTATAAAAATACAAAGGTGAATGTAGATGTATAACCATTTTCGTACATGCATACACACATATACATACATACTTATGCATACGCACCCACATATACACACACATACTCACACACATTCTGATGTTGGAAATCGCCTCATTTAAGAGTATACATTAATAAATATCTTATAGATATATATACATATTAAGAATTACGCTAATGTTTCCCTAAGTCTATAAATACTAATTTACGAGAGCATATATGTATACATACATATTTCTAAATGCATATTTTTGTGTTCGTAAATATATATATATATATATATATATATATATATATATATATATATATATATATATATATGTATATATGTATGTATGTATATCACAAAGTAAAGTTAATAAATATTCGTATATAAAAGCAAGAAAACCACCGAAAAGACGGCCTCCACTCATTGTCTATTGTCAAATTTAATGGCTTCATCGTCGAAACAAATGTCTGATAATTATTCTGTTTTATCAACTGTCTTCCCGTGACATATCATTTATCAAATCATGGACTTCGGGCCAAGTGAATGTAAAATTTCGAAATGAGGCAGCTTACAATGTTCATGCATTTGTTTTATAACGTTTTTCCTTTTGTTTTAACTGTTTCTTTTGTTTTGTTTTGTTTTGGTTTTGATTTTGATTTTGATTTTTCGGTTTCTACGTGTAGTCATGTTGCTATTTTCTCTTTCTCTCTATTTCTCTCTCTTCTTCTCTCTCTCCTCTTCTCTCTCCTCTTCTCTCTCTCTCTCTCTCTCTCTCTCTCTCTCTCTCTCTGTCTCTCTGTCTGTCTGTCTGTCTCTCTCTCTCTCTCTCATACATATTCTCATGGTATGAAGCTCACTGATTCTGACTCCTCCTGTGTGTCTCTTTTCCATTCTTATT
>NC_142936.1:46502744-46505244 GCF_046866305.1 Octopus bimaculoides
CAACCAAGAGATTCACTACAGATATTACATCTTGATTCTTACTCTTCTTCTGCCGATCGTCATTCTCAGGCAACTTCCCCATTTGTACATTTCTCAGCCAACGAAACATACCCGAAAGGAATCAACGAGAATGCGTCAATAATGCAGTTCCATCTGCTGGAAATAGCACCCAAACTTCCCTTAAATCGCAACCCACCATCTTAGAATAATATATATGAACATATAAAATAATGATAAACTAATAAATACCAAGCAAAGCATGGAACGGTTTGTCATTTTTTGTTGCATTAAAGATCAATAAAACTTTATATATATATATATATATTGGGTTGATCAACCACTCAGGAAGAGACTATTCTAGAGTACGTTCTGCCTTAACTTCGAAACGTCGAGTTAGAATAGAGGCAGCTGATGAAGGAATAATTCCAAGTGGCTTTCTGTTTTCCTATGTGTTCGTTCCGTTGTCTGTAGTTCATTGTTCTAACGTCCTGTACCCTGATATGCATCCATATACACATGTAGATGTAAGTATGTACATATATGTGTGCATACATGCATATATATTCTATGTATTATATGTATATATATATACATACATATATATATATATATATATATATATATATATATATATATATATATATATATATATATGTATATATATATATATATATATATATATATATATATGCATATATATATATATATATATATATATATATATATATATATATATATATATATATATATATGCATATATATATATATATATATATATATATATATGCATATATATATATATATATATATATATATATATATCAACGAGAGTGCGTCAATAGTGCTGTTCCATCTGCTGGAAATAGAACCCAAACTCCCCTCAAATCGCAATCTACCATCTTAGAATATAAGGTGAGGAGGGAATATATTAACTGACTTTGTTGTTGTTGCTCTTAGTGAAGTCATTGTCGATGATGTTGTTGTTGCTGCTGCTGTTGTTGCCGCTGCTACTGCTAATGTTGCTTATTTCAGTCATTAGACTGTGACCATGCTGGGGCATCGCCTTGAAGAATTTTTTAGTGGAATGAATTCAGCCCGGGGCTTATTTTTTAAAGCCTGGTACTTATTCTGTCGGTGTTTCTTTTTTGCCGAACCGGTAAATTATGGCAGCGTAAACATACCAACACCGGTTGTCAAGCGATGGTGGCAGACAAACATATACATAACATCAACAATAATAGAAAAAGAGAGAGAAAGAGAAAAAAACGGAGAAAGAAAAAACGTGTAGGCATTAACGGTTTCTCATATATCCGCGCGCATGTGTGTGTGTGTATGTAGTTGTTTATTTTCCACCACTGCTTGATAACCAATGTTGGTGTATTTACGCCCCTATAACTAACCGGTCCTAAACGGTCAGTTTACCCCGTAAATAAGTGGGTCAGCAAAAGATTCTGATAGAATAAGTACCAAGTTTTAAAAATGGGTCGTTTCGTTTGGCTAAAAATTCTTCCAGGCGGTGCCCCAGAATGGCCACGGTATAATGACTGGAACAAGTAACAATATAAAAGATTATAGCCTTAAATTCCAGTTAAGAAAGAGAATAGCTATGAGCAGTTCATTTATTTATATATTCACAAATCGGTGAGCTGGCAGAATCAGTAGAGCGTGAAATTTCTTCCGGGTTTGGTCCAATTTGCTTTTCATCCTTACAGAGTTAATAATGTAAAGTTCTTGTGAAACACTGGGGTGGATAGCATCGACTAACCCCTTTTCCTTAAATTTGCTGACCTTGTACCTAAATCAGAATGAATTATATATTCCACTCACTTGGTTGGCAGTTTAGGAAAGCCATTAGAGCTTCGGACAGAATGTCATACGGTATATGACCCAGCTCTTTTACGTTCTGAATTGAAATCCCTACGAGGTTAGCTTCACCTTTCGTCCCTCCAAAATCGATGAAATGAAGTATTGCTTTAATACTAGAGTCGATAAAAAAGACTAAGCCCTCTCCTCAAAATTGCTGACATTGTATTTAAATCAGAAATAATTAATATACAATCATAAATAGATTAGATTCAGTAATCTTATCATTTTAGAATGTGATTAATTAATCAAAAACTATTGATAAGAACTACTTAATGTTGTTTTTGATTATGATTAGCTACAAGGTCAACCCGGGTTGAAATGACCTAACATCAAAGAAGTTCCAGCATTACCCATCTTGTCTTTCTTTTCAGGCGTAATGTATTTAAGCCTACATTTATTAATGAGACATATTTTTCTGAAGACAACTAGATTTATGTTGAGGGAAATGTGGTTGCTATTTGACCTAGAGTAGATTTTGGTGGGGTCCATGCAAACAAAATAGTAAAATGGGTGCACTGTATTAATTTCAGTGTCCTGAAGAAATTTTGTATTTATTGCAAAAACTTCTATTGTGTAATGGTTAGCACTCTGGACTCTGAATCCAGCGATCCGAGTTCATATCTCGGTAGAACCT
>NC_142936.1:46510244-46512744 GCF_046866305.1 Octopus bimaculoides
GGACTGGATGGTGTTGACTCATTATTCTATTGTTGTTCCATTTGGCTCGTTTGGGTCTTTGACTTATTTGGTCTCTGGAGAGTTCTATTTGTTCTTTGGTTGGGGTTTTATCTTCTCTTGTTTCTTATTATATCTGCGTATGATCGCAAATTTGTATTTCTTAGTGTACTGAGGTATCGTTGTCTATTTTGTGGGAAAACTTCCTTCCTTTTGCCGTTGTTTTCAGGTCTAAACGTTGTCGTAGTAGGTTGGTGTTTAGCTTTTGTGTGGTTTTTCCCATAGATGTTTTTGTATTCCTGTGACCAGAGGATTTTTGATTCCAAGATCCTCTTAGACTTCGTCTCCTCCTTGATGGTGTCGGTTTTCTACATATCTAGAATGTTTTGGTTTTTTGGTACATCCACTGCTTCTTTTGTTAAATTCTTCATGTATATGGGTGTCACAATTTTCAAATTTATTTTGGGAGTATGTTATTCAAAGGTTAAAAGTTTGATTTCAGCATCGAATCTCTGTAGTGCTAAACTGAGGCGAATCTTTGTTTCTTCATTTGGTTCCGAAGCTATTTCATTGATACGATAATTTCTTGGGAGTATTAATTCTTCTCTGCTCCTCCACTATCTTCTCGAAACATTAAAAAACAAGCACATAAGCATACCGAAAATACTAAATTTATCTGCTAAGAAATTATCCAAAGAAGAAATTAAACTCCTGGAGAATGGATTGGAATTTACCCCCGCTCTACATATATATACGTACAAACATACATGCATACATACATACACACACACACACACACACACACACACACACACACACACACACACACACACACACACACACACACACATATATATATATATATATATATATATATAAGCAATAATAAATCTCTGAACGAGGTATAAACAGTAGCTGCACGACAACGTGAAGTATATTTGCCACTTAAATGTGGCTAACCACTAAGGGTGGATGCTACACTTAGCTTGTAGCTGCAGGAGGAAACCTCCTCAAGCTGGCTATTGACACACTTTCTGTACCCTATCAGTATTTGCAAAGGGAAGCCATCCATCCCATCTTCGACCTGACATAATACGCAGCACAGACCCGGGTTTCTAGGTATTTACCCGTCATCAGCGCGCGACAATATATATACATACATATATATATATATATATATATATATATATATATATATATATATATATATATATATATATATATATATATATCAATTCGTTTTGTAAGATACCTGGTGTGAAATCATGAGTTGAAACAGATATTGTTGTATTTCGGGATGGTCATTTTATTTACTTTTTTTTTTTGCCAAATAGACACAGGCACTATTTTGATAGTGGGAGGAACAAACACAGGCACATAAATACGTACACATACATACACATACATACATACATACATACATACATACATATGTATATATATATATATATATATATATATATATATATATATATATATATATATATATATATATATATATATATATGTATATATATATATATATGTGTGTGTGTGTGTGTGTGTGTCAAAACGTTGAATTATGTTTCAACCTTTACTTTGGAGGGTTCCAAAGGGCGATTTCTAACAAACATTCTTCATATTTTGCTGGTAGCTTTTTGGCGTAAGGTTTTAACGAATATGAAATTATTACATGTATATGGTGTGTTATGAGAATTTATGGAAAGGTATCCCATAGAAACTCAACAAATTCGTGAAAAATGGAGAAGAGAAGATGATAAAAACTGAATACATACATATATACATACATGCATACATAATTGTGTCTCAAGCTGCACTCTTCAGTTTTAAGAGATTTTGACTTCCCTATAATCTTTAAGTTTAAAATTTCCCTGCAAATCTCTTGTTACTTCCCTTATCTCTTCCATATCTCATAGGCTGTTTTAGCCTAATAGTGTTTTTACGTCTCCTTTTGAAACGCGGAGTAGATGGACAGGGGGCTACTGATGAAGGGAAATATTTTTCATGTTGCATATCTCGTTTCTCTCTTTTTTTCGTTGTTCGGAAAAGAGTTCGTTTTCTGTTTTCGTTTCTCATTGTGTTTAACATTTTTTGTGATGTCCTGCACCCATATATGCATGTATGTATACATATAGATGTAGGTATGTATATATATGTATGGATATATGCAAATATTTATATATTATTTATATATTATATATATATATATATATATATATATATATATATATATATATATATATATATATATATATATATATATATATATATATATATATATATATATATATATATATATATATATATATATATATATATATATATATATATATATATATATATATATATATATATATATATATATATTTATTTATATATATATATATATATATATATATATATATATATATATATATATATGAATTTATATATATGAACGAACGAACAAACGAAAGAAAAAAGCATTCTCCACATCCAGTAGGTTTTACATGTATTATTTAAA
>NC_142936.1:46515244-46522744 GCF_046866305.1 Octopus bimaculoides
CATAGGCTGTTTTAGCTTAATAGTCTTTTTCCGTCTCCTTTCATCTGACCTCACTATATTTATGGAGATTTTGGTAGGGGGTGGGGCGTACACAAACAAATAGAATGTAAAGAAATAAAAGACACAGAAAATAGAAAAATAAAACAGAAAAAAATTATGTGTCATTCCATTCAATATCTTAATTTCTATTTATCAATCATATATTTGTTTGTACTGGAAAGGTTTCTTTCATCCATAGTTATCATCAAATAGTTTACACTTATAAACAAATGGTGCTTTTCTTTCCACGCACACACACACACACACATGTACACATAAACACAAATACACACATACAAACTTACACGCACAAACACTCACACATACACACACACGCACAAATCGTATGCGTCCATAGATAATTATAGAGGAAGACAGTGAAACATATACACATACTAACATGCTTGTGCACTGACATACATATACAGTATAACACGCACACAGAGGGATAGATAGATAGATATTTATACACAAATATATATCACACACACAAATACACGCGCGCGCGCAAACACACATATATATGCATGCATATATATTTTACTCTACTGGACCCCCCATCGCCACGCGAAGTTTAAAAATTAATTTTATACATACTCTTTCAAAATTCCTACTTATTTCTTGACACATCAACTTGCGTAGGTTGAACTATACTCTTTTTTACTATTTTATGTGTTTCAGTCATTTGACTGCGGCCATGCTGGAACACCGCCTTTAGTCGAGCAAATCGACCCCCGGGACTTATTCTTTGTAAGCCTAATACTTATTCTATCGTTCTCTTTTGCCGAACCGCTAAGTGACGGGGATATAAACACACCAGCATCGGTTGTCAAGCAATGCTAGGGGGACAAACACGCACACACAAACACACACACATATACATACATATATATACATATATACGATGAGCTTCTTTCAGTTTCCGTCTACTAAATCCACTCACAAGGCTTTGATCGGCCCGAGGCTATAGTAGACGACACTTGCCCAAGGTGCTACGCAGTGGGACTGAACCTGGAACCATGTGGTTGGTAAGCAAGCTATTTACCACACAGCCACTCCTGCGCTATGTCAAACATTAGAGAAAGAAACCGAGCTGTTTCTTACAATAAATACATCAAAACAAAAAAATATATATATATTCAAGGAAACTTAATATACTACCGTGGATCCTCAGTTTAATATTTTACTTGCGTGGACTCCCAAAAACTCATATAGACTCCCAGGGGTCATTGTGACTCTGGTTGAGAACCACTGATATAGAAGGTTTGTGAGGAATTTGATGACTTATTTGCTAATTTATAAAAAAGACAAGGGTCATGTAACAAAAGCCAAATGCATTTTTATAAAAGCATGTTCTCGATAAAATCTATGTGATTATTGTATGAGATCGCCTTCAGCTTCGATGGTCCCTTCAATGCGGGACTGGAATCATTGACATGCCTGGACTAAATTGTTCTTGTTCATTTCGGACATATTACACTGAAGCTATGGTAATGTGAGGATGTTGATAAGATCCATTTTCAACAACACTCCAGACGTAGTAGCCCACCCTAAGCTTTAGCGTACTATGCGAGAAAGTTATGTGTTTTGTTGAAACACATATGACTTTCCGTTCTGTACTTCAGCCATCCTAGGATCAATCTAACCTCAATATTAATACTAAAACTCGTGGGAAGATATAAGGTGGAATGACATGTTGTTCGTTATTACCACTTCTGAAACCATCTCAGTTGCAAGATACTTAGTGTGCATCGCTTTGGAGACACCAGAATGATCAGCACATAGCCATCTGTCATTTCTCCTGTTAAAGTTTTGGTTTTGGGCGAAGTTTTTCTTATCAGAGAAGAACAAAAGTAAAGTATGCTATGGACGTAAGGGATTTTAACTTTGTTAAGTAACCGCTTGGGGCAGATCAAGCAGTGTTCCAGTGTATTTGCAAATATGAATTGGCTTCTCCTCAATACATAAGATGTGAATCGAACGTCTTTGTGCACCACAGTTCAGACTGAGCACTCAGACACACGAAGCCCTTTGGTGGTGGCTCTCATTTATGCTGTGAGATCATCATCGATAATGCTTTCAATCCGTTGAATGAATTGTAGTGTCCTTATAGTGTCCGAACGTCTAGAATGTTTTGTGTTTCTGGTACACTTGAAACACACACGCCAGAAACTTTCAATTCCATCCGAATTTTATGTACAAAAGATCTTGCAACAGATAGAAAGTTGGCGATTTTTAAATATCTGTGTTTTAGACACATGGTAACAAAATCTGCGTGTCTTTCCGTTCCTTGTTTTAGAATTTTATATGCATTGGGATAACTATGATAAATGATTGGTTGTAATATAGCGAGGACTAAGTTTCAAGTACATATCGCACCCTGCATACATAAATAATTACATGTCATATATATATATATATATATATATATATATAGATGTTATATTATATATATATATATATATATATATATATATATATATATATATATATATATATATATATATATATATGTTATATTATATATATATATATATATATATATATATATATATATATATATATATATATATATATATATATATATATATGTGTGTGTGTGTGTGTGTGTGTATAGGGCGATACTTTTAATCACATACATGCTCAGAGATACAAATATACATACATACCAAAATATATGTATGTATGTTTGGATGTATGTTTTTCGTATATTCATAAATACTCAATACACATCTGTTCATACACAAATACACAACAGATATGTATTGAAGAATATCAAAGCTATGCATAACAATGTGTATATGAAAATAGAAAATTTTCGCATTAAAAAAAGGGCCTTACTTTCTTTGAAATAAGAATGCAATGAACTGCAAAAATGTGTTATATCCTTATTTTACCTACTGTAAAATTTGGTAGTATTCACACCCAGAGGTACGCACACATACACACTAACACATATGGATACATATACATACTCCCTTCAATATACGCATATATGTGTGAGTGTGTGTGTAGGTGTATATATATATATTCTATATAAAATGGCATACATATATATATATATATATATATATATATATATATATATATATATATATATATATATATATATATATATATATATATATATATATATATAATATATATATATATATATATATATAAAGACATACTATATTATATATTCATACAGTATTTTTTGTTGTATTTCTGACATTTTACTACTTACAAATTTTAAGGTACATACATATCGACAGACAGACAGACATAGATACCTGCATATACACACACACACGTAAGTATACGTATGTACAATTTAAACATCCTCAACTGCATACCGACACTTACATCATACATTTATACATCAAGTTTAATATTGGATTTTTCTCAAGAGAAATATAGATTATTATTTCTTTTTATTTCGAAATGTATTTCTTTATTACTTTGCAACATTTCTTTATGCATGATATCACCGTAGCTTCAACCATCTAAACAGATTCATTTAACGTATTTGGTGTGTATATATATATATATAAATTCATGAACACACATGCGCACACTCACATACATTCATATATATATATATATATATATATATACGTTTACACATACGTATATATGTATGTGGCTATCTACAAGCGTATGTCTATATATATTTAGAAGAATACACTTATAACTCTTCACACACATGAACACAAAAACAGACACACACACATACATGAATATAAACATATGCATATATATATGTATATATATATATATATATATATATATATATATATATATATATATATATATATATATATATATGCATATGAATTTATTAATATACGTATGTACAATCATCTATAATATATACATGCGTTTACATATATATATACATATATACATACATGCATACATACATCTATATCTATATATATACACACACACATATATATATATATATATATATATATATATATATATATATATATGCGTATATATGTATATATTTATATAAATATGTATAATGTCATGTGTAGGTGTGTGTATATGTTTGTGTGTGTTTGTATTTGTATGCGTAAAATATTTATATTTAAATAAATGCAAAGGCAAATAAGCGTCCATATCATTTTTCGCATAATAGACTTCAGAAAGTTTAACGTCGTTTACTTTGCGGTATTATCCATGCATGCATAATACATACACATTCACATACATATACATGTATCAATACACTTGTGCCCACACTTGTATGTGCTCTCTCTCTCTTTCTCTCTCTCTCTCTCACACACACACACACATATGCACACATAGAATTGCATATATTAATAGGTATATATATTTCATACATCCATTTGTATGCATAAATTGGGATAAAATTCCAAGGAGAACATATTTAGACAAGAGACAGATGCATACCTGCAGACATATACAAACATATGCACACACTTACACAGATAGACAGATGGGTAGACACATAAATAAACAGTTATATAGATAGAAAGAGAGAGAGAGGGGGGGGGAGGGAGAGAGGGATGGAGGGAGAGAAAAATTGTGATAGATAAAGACATACAGTGAGAAAGAAATGGGGTATAAGGCTTCCTCAAAATGTTGGACTTTGAAACAGGAAAATGAAGAATTTTAACTGACAGAAACCTGAGTGAAATCAATGATTTGAACGTTTTGGACGTTTCTTCATATATTGTGTCAGAATGAATTCCAATCCAAGTACGGTACTTCAAATCACCAGGATTCTTTTTTTAATATACCATGAAATTGGGTAATACTTGCCTCAACATACAGAATTCTAGAAGAATTTCTGTAAGACCCCAGTTTTCAATGTGAAATGGGGCTGGAATATTTGTGTGTGTGTGTATGTGTGTGTGTTTATGTGTATGCAAATATATATATATATATATATATATATATATATATATATATATATATACATACATACACACACACACACACACACACACACACACACACATATATATATATATATATATTTATATATATATATATATATAAAACACAAAAGAATAAGGATCTGTAATCCGGTGATGTACCTTATGAGCATTCTGATACAATCCAGATCTGGTTAACCGCATCAAATATTAAGGAACATTCAGGATCTTTTAAGATAGACAATTAAACTGTACTTCACTTGATAGGTAAATCCTGAGTTCGCCTCATTGTATAACATATTCAGTATATAATCATAATGAAGAATGGAAAATTGTACATCTTCAAATTTTATTTATTGAAGTATTTTTTTCATATTTGTTTCCGATACGTGTTTCTGCTGTTGTTTCATATTCCATTCCGATACGTGTTTCTAGAGTACTTTGATTTAGCAATTATGTGCATTTAGTCGAGCTGATTTATATCAAATCAACTGCAATATACATTCATCTAAAGGCTGACAATCCTATGCAGCTTTATTCAAGATGTTACCCATACTGGTGGGTGAAGTGAACTGAAGATTCATGTATTAGATATGCGTTCTTAGAGTATATTCTTGGTGACGGAACATAAAATATAAGGGTAAAGGACAGTAGAAATAGTGGTGAAATATGATATGTTCTGGTATCACTTAAACTTAGAATGACCTTCAGAACTGGGTATATCACAGGGTACATATAGAAAATATAACAAAACAAAAGATGAGTGATTATTTATAAGATATATAGTTACATTATCTTAAGTACAATTTGTCCCTATGTTTAGGATCGCTACTTCCGTCAGCAATTCAACAATCAAGTAATGTTACGTATAAAGATTATATATCTCTGTAGGTTTGACTTGTTATTTTGAGTG
This sequence comes from Octopus bimaculoides, assembly GCF_046866305.1. Lineage (NCBI taxonomy): Eukaryota > Metazoa > Mollusca > Cephalopoda > Octopoda > Octopodidae > Octopus > Octopus bimaculoides. The sequence goes on from NC_142936.1 coordinate 46,521,089, forward strand.
TGCGATTTACATTTTATAACTAATGAAGGTAGAGCCTAAATATTTTATTTCCACCTTAATAGGATCACATCTTGCTTACCACCTATTACATTGACATATTTTCTCCAGCTCAGCATATTTCCTTCTCTTGCTCTCATTTGCCTCCCTGATGCGGTCCTCACGGAGATCGGACGCTTCTAACAGAACCACCTGCCTGGAGGCTTCTGAAACTCAGTAGTGTATCCGATTGCTGAGGTGACAGTTTCTGGAAACTTCAGCTGCTTTTCTTATTAAAGCTACAATCCACCTTTTCTCCCATTAGCTGTCAATATTGTCATGGTTTTAGTTGTCATCGTACACAAATGTTGGCCATTATTGTTATGGATTCTCTTTAATTCGAGCTGTTAATACTATTAGTGTGCTATTGTTTATCCCACATCACAAGTCTAATTAGTTAAACATAAACGTTCCAGCCGTGTCCATCCTATTTTTCTTTGCAGTCAACTTCTATATTTCTAATATTTGTTCTCTGTATTTCCTCATTTTCCGAAAAATTTTCGTGATTTCTTCTTATTCATTGTCCATCCGGTTTTCTTCTGGATCTATAAAAAATTCTTGTGCACCGACATAATGACTAAACCGAAACCAAGAATCAGAACACTCACTCGTATAACTATTCCTTTATTTATTCGTGAATTTCACTTAGTGGACTGCCGCCATGCAAGGGTATTGCATTTTGGGATGGAGTTCATTATATTGGCCATACCACGTATTGTATCGACTGGTATCTATTTTATTGACATTGGATGGATAAAGAAATATAAGAGGGATATGAATCAGGTTGAAAACCCAACGTAAAGTGGGTTGGCCAAATACCACAAAGTATTTCGTTTGACTTGCTACCAATTGTACTATCCCTCTGAAAAATCTTTTATGAAATATGTTCCAATGAATCTGACATTTAGGTTTACTGTTCAAAATTCATTGCAATTGATGTTTCCCCACAAAAGATGTCACGCATACACAAACCACTATGTTTAATGAAATTATATTGGCAGTCCTTAAATCGTTTACAGTTGAGTTTTTCTCTATTAATATTATTGCTGTAATGGCACTGTCCTGGCTGAGTTGTTAAGAAATTAGGTTGGGAAAAATGTGCTCCCATGCCCGATATTTGCAGTTGATTTTGTCTTGGACAAATAGTTTTTATTCTATTCTCTGCTCGACCTAAGCCTTAAAAATCAAATAGGGTAGATGTAAACTGTGAAGAAGGAACATGCTAGAAAGGCTGCATTTTTAATTCAAAGGTACAAACTTATCGTATATTTTGTTTCCTGCCGATTCACCTTGAGAATTATGTTTAGGGTACACGTTTCGACTGTGGTAAACTCAGCGATAATCAAGTGAATGCTCTTTGACTAAAACGTCGGAAGATAAAATCATTTTCGCCACCGCAACTCAAGACTTCTCTCTTCCTCCGCACCATCATTATCATAATCACAGTAGAATCAGCAATAGCAGTATCAACAACAACAACGATAATATCATTACCACTTACAACTTCTATATTGTGGTCATTCCATCCAAACAATCTGCACAAAGTTGGAAAAGAAATATATATATATATATACATATGTATATGTATGTGTACATATGTATGTGTGTACGTATGTATAT
>NC_142936.1:46530244-46532744 GCF_046866305.1 Octopus bimaculoides
TACACACTGAATCTAACATGCTATCTGAAAGAGTTGTTTTCCATGCACATAATTTATTTCTGCATACTGATTATTAAAAATATACGCAAATAAGGAAATAAGCTAAATAGATAAATAAGAATAAAAACTAAATCTAAAACAAAATAAATAAAAATTACAAGTGGCAACACAAGAAGGAAATACATGGAAAAACGAAAAGGAGTGGAAACAGTATTGAAAACAATAAAATGCATAAAATGTACACTCTGCCTAATGCAGACGACAAACTGGAAGGAAAAAAGACGGTTTGTAATGAAATGTAGAAATGAATCTTCTGTTATAATTAAAAATCAAGGAAGAGTATTGTTACAAAATATACAAATTGAAAGAAAGCCCATTAGGGATGTAGACGGAATAAAGCTTTCGATCAAAAATAGTTTGAATTTTGAAATTTAGAAAATATTTTAAAACAAGAAAAGGTTAGTACGATTTAATTGATTGCATACAGGAAAGAGGCAACTTTCTGTGTTTACTTTTCCTCTACTTGTTATCGTTAAATGACGGATAGTAAAATGAACTGTGATAATAGACTATGTGGTGAATAACTGTTTATAAGTATAATATAGATTAAGATAGTTCACTTGGGGGAAAATAATGGTTTATGTTATAAGGGAGACCAACATTGTTGATTAGAGATAGAAAAACGGTGTATATTATAATAGAGATAAAAATAATAGGTTAGCGGGAGAGTAAATGTTTGTAGTATATTATCGATAAAATTGGGAGACTAGTTTTAATACTAAAGTATTAAGATGAGAAAGAAATAAACTTTAATACGTAGATACTTAGAAAAATAAACAAGTATAAAGGCCCGACGTTTAGAAGAAAGCTGTTGCCTATGTGTTGACAATGAGTTTTGTGTGTGCATCTACTATCTGATTATCAGTCTATCTACATGCGCGCGCACACACGCAGTCACACACATACACACATATACAAGTTGTTCGGGATAAATTTGACAGCTTGCATAAAGAGAACAATATCCCATCCCAGATTTTAAATATTTGAAAAGATCAAAAAGAATAATTAGATTATAGCTGGGAGATAACAGTTTACTCAAAGTGCCGAACGTCAGCTTCCACACCGGCCTCAAAATGACTCCGGAACTTGACGTATGTGTCCCTTACTGTGACCCAAGGAAGATCTTCGAATATTTCCTTGATCTTGCCCACCATCTCGACCTTGGTGCTGCGGGCAGAACGGCTGGTGTCCTTCTCAACCGCGCCTCACACATCGTAACTCATGAGAATACAACGTGGGGAGATCAGGTGGCCAAGAATTTGGTCTGGTGAAATCATAGAAATTCTCCGAAAGCTATTTCTGACTCTTTCCATAAGAAGTAGTACGGCAATGACTCGGATACTGCTGCAATACATATGGCCTTCTAGCGGCAAACCTCTCCATCCAGTGTTTGATCACAGGTTTCAGCAGCTTCACATAGTCGACTGAATTGAAACTAAGACCCTGTACCTCAGCTGTTGAATGAAATGTAGAGTGCATACGCCGTCAGCACGCCTACTGTGTCTCTTCCTGCTATCCATCTCACATCGTGCAGTCTTTACAGTGTTCACAGAGCATTGGGTAGCAATCATAATATCGGTATTTAGATACCTGGTGCAAATCATCATGATATAAGTAACTTACAGTATTCAGATGGCTTCCAAAGGAATTTTTGTCCATCCTTCAACTAAAACAGTCTCCAGTTCTTGTAGTGGAGGATATCGACTCCTTACTTGTTTTCTAAAATGCACCAATGTTCAATAATATTGAGATCTGGGGACTGTGGTGGCCAGATAAGATGTTCAACTTCACTAGGATGTTCCTCGTGCCACTCAGTAACAACTTTATCTGTGTGAACTGGTGCATTATCATCCTGAAAGATTGCGCTTCCCTCCGCTAACAGTTTCGCAAACATGAATTTGATCTGATAAAATGCTTAAATAGTCTTGGCTATTAATTCTGCCATGAAGGGAAACCAATAGGCCGGCGAATTTCCAAGATATAGCCCACCCTCGATCATCACAGATCCTCCTCCATGTTTAAGAGTCGGTAGAAGACAGTCTAGGTCAAATGCTTCTTTTGGCTATCGGAAATAAGGTAAACGATGATTCGTCTGAGAAAATAACATTCTTCCACTGCTCTAAAGACCAATTATATAAGTTTTACTCCACTCTAAACGCGTTGCAACGTTTGTTTTTGAAAGTAGTGGTTTTCTGATTGAAGCCCTCCCGTAAAATCCGGCTTTGTGCAGCTCGCGCCGAACAGTTTTTGTGGAAACTGGCTTCCCGAGGTGGTCATTAAGCTCTGCAGTAATTTTGGGAGCTGTAATTTTGTGATCCTTTCTAACAATACGCGTAACAGTCCGACGGTCCCTATCTGAAAGTTTTGGTTTTCTTCCGGAGTTTTCTTTCGATAAGGAGATTTTTCTCAAAGGCTCTCTTTACATTCGAGACAATATTTC
>NC_142936.1:46535244-46540244 GCF_046866305.1 Octopus bimaculoides
CAGTGTATTTGATCTATTCGTCATAATTTGCAATCCCATCTCATTCATCACTCTTTACTAATTTCTATAATTCCTCCTTTTCTCTCTCTCTCTCTCTCTCTCTCTCTCTCTCTCTCTCTCTCTCTCTCTCTCTCTCTCTCTCTCTCTCTCTGCATGTCTGCCTGTCTTTCTGTATGTCTGTCTATCTATGTATCTATTTTTCTTTCTTTATATATTTAAAATCCTCCCAAACACAAAAAAAAAAATGAAGGAAAAGACAGCCTTTTTAACATGCTGGTCGTTTGTTAAATGAGAACTTACCAACGGTTTGATAGAATGAAGCAGGCTCTGCATCTGTTTTTAATAATTAATATGAAAAAAAAAAAAATACCCGGAAATGTTATAGGGTTATCCATCTCTTACGTCCATCAACAGTATACATGTTTATTGGGATGAAAAAAGACCCTCCGATAATAAAATGTATTATTTGAATGTAAAACATAAACAAAATATATTAACGAAGCAATATGGCATACTGCTTATCAAAAGAAACAGGCACACTATACAAACAGCAATATTCTTTTCTACTCTAGACACAAGGCCCGAAATTTTGGGGGAGGGTGACAGTCGATTAGAATGACCCCAGTACGCAACGGTACTTAATTTGTCGACCCCGAAAGGATGAAATACAAAGTCGACCTCTGCGGAATTTTAACTCAGAACGTAAAGACAGATGAAATAGAGCTAAGCATTTCGCCCGGCATGCTAACGTTTCTGCCAGCTCGCCGCCTTCAAACAACAATATTACTATCATATCTCTGTCTTTGTACCAAGATTTGAAGTCAATATTACCGTTATATCTGGTGATGCGATGCATTTATTTACATAAATTGCTATATTCAAATCTTGGTAAGGCCATGATGACCATCAAAACATAAACATGCACTGTTTATAAATATTATGTCATTAGAGCGTTGGGTAAATTCTGCAAACGCAGATTTCATGATTTGGAAATCGACAATGCTTGGATTATCTAGGGTAATTGATTGATAGAAATGTGACAACGACGGGCCGGATACTTTGCGGTATTTTTTCCAGTTCTTTGCGCTTTGAGTTCAATTTCCAATGGTAGGCTCATGCCCAGAGTGTCCCGCAGTGGGACTGTTTATATTTAAAAGTAGTATTTATTTTTAGACATCAAAATCATACCTCGAACATCTATATGTTCAAGTTTACTATAATCCACTATATCTCAGCAATATTAATTACCAAGCATCAAAATCATTCTTCTATCATGTCCGACCTTGATACCCTATTTATTCCTATGTATAAGGAAATAGAATAGAATAGACTATCAAGAACCAGATCTAAAAATAAAAACAAAATTAAGTGTTTTAAATGATTAACTTCCCAATTCCACAACCACTGGTATTAATATGTCCAACTGTACGCTATTACAAGGTGGTATCAAAAAATTCCCGAACTAGTCCTGCAGCGCGCCAACAGATAGCAGCACACGCTTGCATGTGGAATGATAACTAGCAGTGACTTGTATGAAGCAGTGTGCCGAATGACATCGCTGTATTTACTTCGCAAGTTGTGAAATATGCTTTTGTGATCATGTGTATGCTGCAGTTGGCGATTTTTTCATGGGCAAGAAGTTGGAACAAAGAGCCAAGGTGAAATTTTGCTTTAAACTTGGGAAGTTTGCTACAGAGACATTGAGCATGTTTCGGCAGGCTTACGGCGACAAGGCAATGGGCTGTACGCAATGTTTTGAATAGCACGGGTGAACGACAGAGCCGTAGCTCAGTCAAGGTATGCTCATCGTGTTTTTCGACATCCGTAGTATTGTGTATCGAGATTTCGTCCCCCAAGGCTAGACCATCAATTGAGGGATTCTTCGCGACGACAATGCACCCTGTCAGTCGTGAGTTTCTCCCCCAAAACAGCATGGTATCGCTTCTGCACCCGCTTTATTTGCCAGAATTCACACTTCTCTTCTCCAAGATGAAAATTCAGCTCAAAGGTTGCCGTTTTAACGCTTCTGTCGAAATCAAGAGCGAATGGCAGAAGGCCGTCGATTCACTTGCAGAAAACGACTTCCAAGCCGGATTCCAAAATTGGCAGGAACGCTGGGGCTAGTGTATTGCAGCGCAAGGTAACTATCTCGAAGGAGATGATGTTAAAACTTAGGTAAATAAGTTATTTTTTATTAAACATAACTAGTCCGGGAACGTTTTGATTCATGTTAAATAGCTTTAGCATAGATACACAGACGAACAATATCCAGTGCATATGCTTATTATTGACATAATGACCCTTCCAGGATACAGCAAAATTCGTTTCAACACTTGTTTTCTCGTCAAGAATCTTGCAAACCAAAGACAAAGAAAAAATTGTGTTTAATCCCGTTTCGGAATGCTGTCCCTGCGTAATGGAAAAGATAAATTAGTGAATGCCGGAATAAAGGAATGAAAATCCGAATGAATTCCTAAATGAATAAAGTAACAAATAAACCATCGAATAAATGAATAATAACTTCTAAAGTAGCCTAAAAGATTATGAGGTTATTCCTTTTAATGTTATGAACAACGTCAGACGTGCAGATTCGAAAACTTAATGGCGAACTACATGAAAAGGGAAACAAACGAAAATGGCTCGTGAAAACAAGAAAGAGAAAATTAAATAAACAGAAGAAAGAAGCTAATTTTCTTTTAAAGGATAAATTATTCATTTGTGTATTTGTGAGTAAATACTGCCTGCGTCACGGTTTCGGCACCCGTCATACGAACATAAATCCAGACAGATCTGGAGATCTGCTTACAATGACAAACAGAAAATGGCGCCATTGGAAATATTGGACGCCATTAAGAATATTGTTCGTTATTAGAAAATATGTTTTGTCATTATGAAATATTGTTTGTCATTTTCATTCATTGAATTTTACACAATTTTTTTAATACACATGGATACAAGTCACCGTACTCGATCTTGGAACAGGTACTACTTGTTTACATCGCATTACTAGCAGGTCTCAATCAGCCGGTGATGAGATCCCTGACCTGGCATAATTTATTCTTTTATCCCTACTAATATTTCTAATTTTTGTACTTTGCCCTTCTTCTTCTTCTTCTTCTTCTTCTTCTTCTTCTTCTTCTTCTTCTTCTTCTTCTTCTTCTTCTTCTTCTTCTCCCTCATCATCATCAGATAATAATAATAATAATAATAATAATAATAATAATAATAATAATAATTATTATTATTATTATTATTATTATCTGAAAACTCACAGCTTATTTTGCTGGGTATGATGGAAAGTGTCAGCTGTCCACAGCCAGTAGACTAAGGTGACACGTGTTTACTGGTCATGCTTCAAAAAAGTTGTGAAGAATTCTTGCAGTTCCAAGAAATGCTGATATTTGTAGGTGCTCTACTTTCACACTTAGCACCAATCTTTTTCAGCCATGTTAGTTGTTGAGTGCTGATATTTCCAAGTGCACCAATTACTATTGGTACCATGTCTACTCTCTTCATTGACCAGAACCTTCGTATTTCTCTCTTCGAATCATCAGAGTTGTTTATTTTTTTGCTTCTTTCACATTGACCCTGTTGTCACCGAGGCATGCTATGTCGATTATTATACATGTTTTTTTTTCTTTTTTATTCACCACATCAATGCTCAGTTCCCGATTCCTGGTCGGGTGATCGCACTGGATCATTGCATCGCACTGGATTTTGCAATTCTCATTTTCAGTGATTCCTTCTGTAATTTTCACATACCACGTCTTTGCTCTTTGTAGGCCATGATTTCCACAGAGCTCCCAATGGCTCATTCTTGCCACATTGTCATGGCGTCTTTCGTATTCGCGTTGTGCCAATTTCTGGCATTCGCTAACGATGTGCCATACCGTTTCACCCCTCTCACCACACATTCTACGTTTGTCTCTATCGGTAGTGTTGTATATTCTGCACTTCATATAGTTTGTCCTTAAGGCTTGTTCCTGAGCTGCTTCTGTCTCTATCTTCGGATCACTCTTCCTCATCCATAGCCATATTATTATTATCATCATTATTATTATTATTATTATTATTATTATTATTATTATTATTATTATTATTATCAAGGCGGTGAGCTGGCAGAATCGTTAGCGCGCTAGATGAAATGCTTAGCGGTATTTCGCCCGTCGCTACTTTCTGAGTTCAAATTCCGCTGAGGCCGACTTTGCCTTTCATCCTTTCAGAGTCGATAAATTACGTACCAGTTGAGCACATGGATCGATGTAATCGACTATCCACCTCCCCGCAAAATTTCAGGCCTTGTGCCTATATTAGAAAGGATTATTATTATTATTATTATTATTATTATTATTATTATTATTATTATTATTATTATTATTATTATTTGTTTTCATCCATGAATATCATGCAATTCTACCTTTCTGAACTATTGATCATCCCTCTAAAACTAATCTTGTCGCTATGGTTTCTTTCCTTTCATTTTAATTGTCAAGTTTTTCCGTATTTTTCGATACATTTTTCAATATTTTTTTCCCACTATCCTGGCATGTATATATCTTCATAAGATGGAAGAATCGTTCAATCGATACATATAATAATGAGAAAATGAGAGAGTAAGTCTTTGAGTTCGATGATTCTTTGCCATTTTAGTTACGCCCTCTTTCTCAATATAAACGTACATTTCTTATTTTAATAGAAATTTACATACTTTTGTGATAGTGATGACTCGAGAGTATTGTCTATAGCATCGACTCTAAAACTTGCCTGGCGTATTGTTTATCGACGTCGGAAGGACGAAAGCCAAAATCGGCCATGCTGGGATTTGAAACTCAAAAACGTAAAGAACCGCAACTAAATAATGCAAAGTATTTGAGCCGGCGCTCTAAAGGATATACCGATCGATCGCTCTTCATTGGAAAATATAAATCATTATATTCTCGACTATCTTTCAATTGAGTTTCTGTATTTTGCACCTGAGTTCTATTAAAACACACACATAT
>NC_142936.1:46545244-46565244 GCF_046866305.1 Octopus bimaculoides
TGTTAATTTGTGATGCACGTCTGATTCCATCCTCTATGGGTTGAACTGGGTAGTGTCTGTCAATTAGTGTGTTTTTGAGTTCTTGCAGTCTGTAGTCTCTAGTATTTTGTTCTGACACTATTTTTGTCGGTAGAAAGTATTGTCAAACATGAAGTGGTTGTTTCGTAAGATGAATTCAACCGATTTAGTAATGAATTCTTTACTGATCTTGTTTGGGATTTCTTTCGGGAATTGATCCAGCCAGAATTGAATTGCCTCAAGTCCATAATTATGAGGTATACTGGTGTATAAATTAATCACGTAAAATGAGACCATGATTGTTTCTTCCTTGACTTTCTTTGGGAGGTGATTTAGCATATCCAATTCATCTCTGATATAGCTATTGATGTGTTTAAGGAAGGGTTTTAGGAGGATGTCCATAAATAGACTTAGTCTGTGTGTTTCACAGGCTGGGCCAGCTATGATAGGTCGCAGTTTTAGATCCCCCGGGTTTGGTGTATGTATGTATGTCTTTGGTGATTTTTTGATGGTCTCATTTATGATCTGGCTTTTGTGTATTTTTGGCAGACCATAGACAAGGCTAGGCTTGCATTTGAAGTTTGTTAGAAAATCAATCTCCTTGGTTGTCAGTTCATGTAACACAAGCCTTCTGTAGTTTTTCCACTCTTATTATCTTTTATACATCCAACCACGTCCTTTCACATACCAACTTTCTCATAAATATATATATATATATATATATATATATATATATATATATATATATATATGTATATATATATATATATATATATATATATATATATATATATATATGTATATGTATATGTATATATATGTATATATATATATATATATATATATATATATATATATATATATATATATATATATATATATATGTATGTATATATATATATATATATATATATATATATATATATATATGTATGTATATATATATATATATATATATATATATATATATATATATATATATATATATATATATATATATATATATGCATGTATATGTACGTGTGTGTGTGAGTTTGAGTGGATGTGTGTGCGTTTGTGTGTTAGTGTGTATGTGAATGTGTGTGTGTCTGTGTATAATTAAAATAATCTTAAATGTAGGATAATAGTTGTGAAAAGTCTTAGGAAATTGAATTGAATATTTATAGTTGGAAAAAGAAGGGGCTATATTTGAGAATTTCTTCATTTCTGTCTGTCTATATATAGTTATATATGCATATATGTATATACAGTTATTAATATGTATATGAATAAGTATGCATACATACATACTTACATACACACACACACACACACACACACACACACGAACACACACACAAACACACACACAAACACACACACACACAAACACACACACACACACACACACACACACACACACACACACACACCCATATATATATATATATAATTTAGAGAAGAACCACCATTATACAATGGGGTCTTTCATTGCCAGCTGAGAGGATTGGAGCAACGTGAAATAAATTCTCTTGCTCAAGGGAACAACACGCCGCCGGGAATCAAACTCATAACCTCTCGAACGTAAGCTCATTACCTCTGACCACTAAGCCACGCACCTTCACAGTGGGGAAGAGAAACCGGGAAACTGGCCCTATGAGTCACACATATACGTGTGATTATGTCTCTCTCTCTCTCTCTATGTGTATAAATATGCGCACATACGTACATACATCACACACTAACACACAAAAATATATATTGGTTGTCTGTTTGTGTATGTGTGAGTAATTAAAGTTTTATTATTGCTTGGTTGTATATCTTGCGATTACTTAATGTTGATTCCTCTTTGAACTCATATTTGAAATGTCATTCAGTAGGGGCGACCCACAACGTTAAAATGACACAATTGTTACAGTTGCCCCTGGCGAGCCTTTTGTAAGCTAAACTTCGAAGCTAAACTGATTACAAAATCAGCATGTATTTCTGTCAAATAAAGTAGGCGGACAGATAGGTAGAACCACAGAAAGTACAGGTACAACGTGAGAGAGGAAAACCTAGAGAGTGTGAATGAGAGAGTAAAAAGAGATAATGAGAGAGTGAGAGAGCGCAGCAGGAGCGGGTAAAGAAAATACAGATACCTATATATATATATATACATATATATATATATATATATATATATATATATATATATATATATATATATATATATATATATATATATATATATATATATATATATATATATATATATATATATATATATATATATATATATATATATATAAGGGAATTTTTAATAGAGACAATACTCCGTATATAGCACAACTGGTTTTTTGCACTCGTTTATGTGTTAAGGAGTAATAGAAATAGTTTTTTTGTTTTTGAAGAAGATAAAAATTTCATTTTTCAGTACTTTACGTCCGTAAAGGAAATCGTGCTTACTTTGATTTATAAAACTTGGATGGGATACATCTCTCTCTCATCTAGGTCGTCCTATAGGACGCCCCAATGGGAGTTTCAGTTGCGCATACTATAGGAATCACAGGACGCTGCTCCATGTGGTCCTGCAGTTTCTATCTAACTAGGAATATTAGGGTCTTATATTCATTGTCTTGTATTCAAGATCCTCTGCATGACATCCTGCTAGTTAAAAGCCAGGTATCTGATTTGTTAGGTCCTGCCGATAACTGAACCCACGCTCTACTGCCAATGCTTCGATTTATTGTCGTTTAGGTTTTGCCTGTCTCCTACCCTTCGAACTGTCTGACCTGCCTGAAGATTTCTTTCCCTGCAGCATAACTCTCAGGGTCAATGGAATACACAGGCATTTCACCGCGACATGGTACTTGTTGAATTGGCCATTGACTACACAGTAGTTCTCCTGCCCTTTGATGAATCTTATTTTTCGTCCCGTAGGGTGTCCAACAATCAACCTCCTCACCAAGCATGCTTGATGGGGTTGCCAGTTTAGTCGCCGACGATCCGACCATACGACAGGTTGAACTGGGTTACATGATACCATTAGCGCTGAAGAGCGACCTGACTTGATCTAACATAGGATACATGTTTATATTAAAAATTAGCGGTTCGGAAAAGAGACCGAATAAGTCCTGGGGTCAATTTGCTCGACTAAAGGAGGTGCTCCAAAGGACTGAAACAAGTAAAAGAGTAAATAGAGTATATATATATATATATATATATATATATATATATATATATATATATATATATATATATATATATATATATATATATATATATATATGTATATATATGTATGTAAATATATGTATGTGTATATCTATTTATATATGTATGTATATATATGCATATATATGTAAGTATATGAGGAGACCCCCTTCGGTCATGAATGACCATGGGATTGCACCTATAAAGTTACCCTCCGAGGCACAATTCCGCGCAAGTCTGTTTGTGGAAGGCTAGCAGTCGCCTATGCATACCAGCTTCTTCTCTCTACACCGATACAGCTTGGCACCAGTGATGTCACAACTCATTTCTACAGCTGAGTTAACTGGTGCAACGTGAAATAAAGTGTCTCGCTCAAGAACACAACACGGAAATTGAAAGAAGCCCTTCATATATATATATATATATATATATATATATATATATATATATATATATATATATATATATATACATAATTAAGGATAAAATCATTAAGAGTTAATGATTTTATCAGTGGCCAGCATATAATAAAAACCATATAGGTAAAATCAATATATATTGAATGTATGTATATTTCTATGTGTGTGCCTCTTTGTGTTTGTGCTTGTTCCTCACCACCGTTTAACACAACCGATGTTGGTGTGTTTGCGTTTCTGCAAAAGATACTTGAAGAATAACACCAGGCTTTTAAAAAAGAAGTACTGGGGACAGTTTGTTCGACTAAAATCTTCAAGGCGGTGCCCTAGCATGGCCGCAGTGTGATGACAGATATTTAAAATAATAAAAGAATTATTATTATTCATTATTGTATTAAGGCGACGCGCTTGCAGAGTCGTTAGAGATTCGGTCAAATGTGTCGTTCCATCTTTCAAGACTATAGGACATCGACTTGAGGAAGGTTTTCTGCTATTTTTTAGTGGGCTTGATTACACAGAGGATTCCTGTGTTATTACTGTTCTTTATCACTGTTCATTAACCAAACCAAGCCGCTATATTTGTAATATATGCAGAGTGTGAAGAGAGGTGCCAATTTATATTGAGTTATCGATGTGTTACATGATAGCTAATGTTGACAAATCAGAGGTCACGAACTGTCTCAAGCGGCATTGGCTCACTGTAATTTGGAAACACAAATAAAAATATTCGAAAAATGGTTGAGAACCGAATTAACAGTTCATCTCATGTCACATCATATTGCCATCGCACATAGACACACGCTCTGTCTCTTTCTCTCTGTCTCTTTCATTCTATATGTATAAATTTGTCTTTTTCAGATTATTTATCGTTTATATATATATATATATATATATATATTTCGTTTTTAGATTTGGTTGGCAAATTTTTTTTTGTGATTTCGTGTGTTGAAGCATATTCTGTTGTGTCTGGGGAGAGTCATTTTCTTATTGTGCCTTAAAATGTGCCTTAAAACGAAATTTATTTGGCCGAGCTAGCACGACGCTGAGAAATACCGTGTTCTGCTGTCTAAAAATCAAGATAGCTATCCGACAGCTCCACTTCATTATAAAAGAGAGTCAAGACTATTGAAAAGGTTGGAAGGTGCAACGAAAATTTTAGGAAAATAAAAATAAGAAATAAGTGGAAATTTTAACGGTGAGTGTGTTAAATTTTAAGGCACAATAAGAAAATGACTCTCCCCAGACACAACAGAATATATATATATATATATATATATATATATATATATATATATATATATATATATATATATATATATATATATATATATACATATATATATTGCAGCAGTATCAGCGCCAAGCAGTGTTTAGGCATAAGTGAACTTAGGTTAGTTAAAAGGGTATAAAAATTCACCATATCTACCCAGTGCTGCCCCTTGTCGGATTCCAAGACGAGTTTCTAGCTCTTTAGCTGTTATCAGTGTTAAATATCGAAGAGAGGCAACTCTGGAGAGACTCCATTAAAGCCGTACATTTAACTAAAACACAGTCAACAACATCGGTTGAGTTGCGTCATTAGACTGCCCGGTTCAGAGAAATTACAGCAACATCAGTGCCAAGCAGTGTTTAGGCATAAGCCAACGTAAGGCTAATTAAAATATGTGTCTCTCTCACACACACACACACACACACACACACACACACACACACACACACACACACACACACACACACACACACACACACATAATGTACTGATCTGGCGAGAGATAAACTTTATTTATTTAAAGGTCACAATACATGTTTTAAAGCACTACTAATAGTAAGATATGTTGAGAAAATTCAAACATATTCTTCAGGTGCAAACGACACATCATAACGATTTAAAGAAATGGTACAATATGCTGCCTTCTCAATTTTTTCGCGTTTCTTCTATTATTCAATTTCTTTAATTCGTTATGACATGTGGTTTGCACCTGAAGAATATGTTTGAGATTTTTCAACATATGAAACTATTAGTAGCGCTTTAATACATATATTGTGACCTTTAAATAAATAGCATGTATATATATATATATATATATATATATATATGTGTGTGTGTGTGTGTGTGTGTGTGTGTGTGTGTGTGTGTGTGTATGTACACTATGTATATATATATATATATATATATATATATATATATATATATATGTATTTCTAAAGAACCGTCTCAAGTTTGGTTCCAGGCAATTCCTGAGTCGGATCTACAATTTAGATTTGGTACATATTTATATACCAGTGGCTATGTAGTAAGAAGCTTGCCTCTCAACCACATGGTTCCGGGTCCCGGGTTCAGTCTCACTACGTGGCACCTTGGATAAGTGTCTTCTACTATAGTATCGGGCTGAGCAAAGCCTTGTGAGTGGATTTGGTAGACAGAAACTGAAAGAAGCCCGTCGTGTGTGTGTATATATATATATGTAATAGTGTGTTTGTGCTTGTCTTCCTACCATCGCTTGACAACCGACGTTGGTGTATTTACGTTCGTGTAACTTAGCTGTTCGGAAAAAAAATTCTGTAGAATAAGCACTAAGCTTACGAAGAATATGTCCTGGGGTCGATTTGCTCGACTAAAGGCGGTGCTCCAGCATGGCCGCAGTCAAATGACAGAAACAAATAAAACAATTCCTGTGGTCCACTATCAATAAATGACACATAATATATGTGATAAGTGTGCAGTACATAAGCAGTGCTATCGCCTAAGTGAGTATAGTTGTAAGCCCAGGAAATTTCGTTCTGTTCATATCTGCATGTCTTCTTTTTTTTTTGGGGGGGGGGGATATGCCTGTACGTTTCTTTTTAAACTCCGGACAAAATTCTCAGCGCCATTTATGGCACTTTACAGTCTAAATTCAAACACCTCTGGGGGGACAACTTTGCGTTTCATCAATCTGCAATCGATAAAATAAAGTACCACAAATGACGTGGTTGAGGCAATCGCCAAACCGTTTCTGTAGATCTTATTCCTAAATTAAATATCATCATTAGAATTATCACTGGATTGGTAGAATTGTTAGAACGTCCAACGCCTTAGAGTATTTAGTTCCGAACCTTTACGTTCAGAGTTCAAATCCTTCAAATACCTCCGAAGTTAACCATTGACGAAGTACTGGAATATATAATATCGACTATTCCTCTCCCTAGAAATCTGTGGCCTTATGCCTGTGTTATAAACTAGCAATATAGTTGTTACTGTTGTTGCATTCAGAGTGCTGACGCTTCTACTATTTAACAGAGTAGGTACAGGAAGTCGTAACGTTTCCCTGTTCCCACTCATCTTGTTCAACCAAGACACTGTACGGACGAAATGTAATAATAACAATAATAATAATAATAACAATGATGATAATAATAACAACAAAAACAGCCTGATAATGCAAACGAATCAACTTACGATAAATTACTAAACATAATACGAAATAAAGTAGAAGCGATAAACACAATGTTCTGTTTATTAGTTATGAGAGTTTGAATATAATTATATAGAACTTATGTATCCTAAATATAACAAACAAGATTAAAACCATAAACTAGGCAAGTATATAACATAAATTGGAATCTGCTGACTCCTGTCTCATGGCAACATTCAAGGAAGTAATGAGATTCAAAGTGGAGGGAATGGATTCAACTAAACTAAATAAAAGGATGTTATAAATAACTTGAGAAAGATTTTGTAAAGTAAGAACGTCTGAAAAGAAACAAAAGTTTAAGATGGACTTGATAAATTCGTTTGTAGATTAAGTGAGACTGTTTTATGGGAAAAACGGAAGATAACAGTTGAGAACATAGAAGTTTGAAAGACGGAAAGAGACGCAATGATTAGAAACATATAGTAAGATGAAATAGTAGACAAACATGCCTATGTATACATACACATACTTACATATACACATACGCATACATACATATACACAGACACACGCGTATCTATCTATCTATCTATCTATCTATCTATCTATCTATCTATCTATCAATCTATCTATCGACCCCGCCTCTATCTCTTTCTCTATGTAATGATATATTGGGTTTCAAATTTTGTCACCTGGCCAGCAATTTCGGTGTAAGAGTTAAGTCGATTACATCAACACCAGTGCTCAACTAATACTTATTCCAGCGACCGAGAAAGGATGAAAAAGTCGATATCGGCTAAATTCGAACTCAGAGAGTAAAGACGGGCGAAATGCACCTAAACATTTTGTTCGGCGTGCTAACAATTCTCCCAGCTCACTGCTTTGCTCTTTGTAATAATATATTCGTTTCAAATTTTCGCACAAAGCCTGCAATTTTGGGGAAGAAGTAAGTCGATTACGTTGGCCCTAGTGTATTTATATTACACTGGCCCCAGGATATATATATATATATATATATATATATATATATATATATATATATATATATATATATATATTATTTTAGCTCCATTGCCTTAAATTGCTATCGCTTTTATTATGCATTACTTTATTCCATATTATTATTATTATTATTATTATTATCGTCATTGTCATCATTGTTGGGCGGTGGATTGTCGGAATCGTAAGACTTGGTCAAAAGGCTTGCCGGCATTTTTGTCCGTCTTTATGTTATGAGCTCAAATTCCTTCGACTTTACTCGCATTACCCTTTTGGGTTTTATCACCTTTCATTAGTGTGTATGTATATATTTTATACTGTTGGGTTTTACCATAGGGTGCCCTGTTGTTTTAATATACATTTATATTCGATTTAGGATCATTTGAGAATGATATATTGTTGTTTTGACCGATTGGAGTGTTTATCCATTATATTTTTCACTTTATATATACAGACATATATCTTTACACACAAACACACATACACCATGCAGTGCTCAAGAGCAATATAATACATACAGTCCAACCTGGCAACCCAACTAAAATCGATCATTTTATCTACTCACCACAAGATTTTAACAAACGTAACTGCCAAATGATGTGGAATTTAACTAAAACACTGATAGCAAAAGTCAGTACGCAATGCATGGGAACCCATAAGTCTATGTTTCCTTAATAGAAGAGACTAAATGCCTACATTCACTGGGCCATATTTAAATATTAAACCAATCAAACGATGTAATGAATGATATCGAAGTTACTAACCAGAGTGACCAATGGGACCATGTCATAAATTGCTCCGTATCGATCATAAATTGGTTATATTGATCATAACGAGTGTAGCCACACGAGAATTGTGCTACAGAAAATAAATGATAGAGATATGTGGCGAAGATAGTTATGATTTCTAATGTTAGCTTCTTGTCCATCTTGATGGAGGTAGCCGTTAAATTTCCATCCTATCGTACATAACGCTCTTAAAAGACGAAGAGAAGACGCATTGGTCGATGTGGTCAGGAGTCTAAAATTAATGGAAAGAAAAGCATGGGACTGTAGCAGTTAGATTGCCTTGTTCATGGGTCTACTGGGGCTAAACAACAACAGAACAACTAACTTTACTATTACTGCAACTACTATATTTGCTGCTGCTATTACAACAACAACAACAACAACAACTACTACTACTACTACTGCCGCTGCTGCTGCTGCTGCTGCTGCTACTACCACTACTACTACTACTACTACTACTGTCACCATCATCACCGCTACCACCACCACGTCCACCCCCACCATCACCATCCTCCATGATCTTGATTGTCGTCATCGTCAGAGACAAGGACGGTGAAGCCAATAACAGCGGTAATTTGAAACTTCATTTCAAAACAAGGTCTAAAAAAATACTGTTGATCGTTATGGCCGAATCGTAGCAAATCCGATAGCATTGAGTGGAATTTTGGACTAGTGCTAGTTTCTGCATCCTTGGTCAATCCATAACTTGAAGGTGAAACTAGGTTGGCGGGAACTGTATAGAATACCTCTTTGATAAGATATTGCCTTGTCACTGCAGAAGATAATTTAGTTGATCAAATTACTGATTCCTCGACATCGACCGTCGGAGGTTCACCACACACACACACACACACACACACACACAATTATATTATATATGTTTCAAATTTATACAAAGCTAAAAAACAGAAACAGATGAAGGATCAACGGACAAGGTGTATTAGTTTGACGCGCAAGAAAATGGAAGAAGTCTTTATAGATATAGATTTCTATGTGTGTACGTGTATGTCTCAATGTATGTATGTATGTATGTATGTATGTATTCATGTATGTATGTACGTATGTATGCATGTATGCTTACAAAACCATGCGTTTTCTGATTCTGCTCCATTGAGCGGCAAGTATCTTCTACGAAGGCCGCAAGACGACCAGGTGCTGATAAAAAAGTTCCGGAGATGAAAAGTTGTGGAAGCCCATCGTAAACACACACACACACACACACACACACACATACACACACACACACACACACACACACACACACACACGCACGCACGCACACACACACACACACACACACACACACACACACATACACGAAGGGAGGCTGAAAACTTTCTGGTTTTCTGTAAAAGAAAAGATCAGTTAATTATGACTTTACTCAAAATATTCCCCTCTCAGATTCACACACTTATTGCAGCGATTCTTTGATTTTCTAAGCCCTGTAAAAGAACTCTGAAGGCTGGACTCCCAACCAGGTCTTTCGCGATATCGTTAAAGCCAGGAATTTTTCAGCACCCTATCGTGTATATTCTTTCTTTTATTTTTCCTTTTACTTGTTTCAGTCATTTGACTGTGGCCGTGCTGGAGCACCACTTTAAAGGTTTTTAGTTTGAAGAATTCGACCCCAGGTCTTATTCTGTGTAAGCCTAATAATTATTTCATCGGCTCCTTTTGCCGAACAGCTAAGTTAATGGGACGTAAACACACCAACATCGTTTGTGAAGCGAGAGTGGGGGGAACAAACACAGACACAAAGACACACACACACACACACACACACACACACACACACACACACTCACACATGTATACATATACGACAGACTTCTTTCAGTTTCCCTCTTCCAAATCCACTCACAAGGCTTTGGTCGGCCTGAGGCTATAGAAGTCGCTTACCCAAGGCGTCACGTAGTGGGACTGAACCCGGATCTCTATGCATGTTTATAAATATGTGTGTAGCTTTGTATCCGCCCTCCCCATCCACACAGCTTGACAACCCATTTTGCCATGCTTACGTCCCCGTAACATAATGTTTCCACAAAACATACCGACAGAATAAATAGTAGACTCGAACATAACTACTGAGGTCGATTTCCTTAACTAAACACTTGTAGGTGGTACCCCAAAGTGGCCGCAGTACAATGGCTGCTACAAGTAAAAGATAAAAGATTAATTTATAGTCTATCAGTACCACAATTACCATTTACTTCATTTACATAAAAGTCTTATTTGACAAAAGGAAACGTACTTCACAAGAAACAGCTTACACTTTTGTTTGGAAAATGATAGCTTTAACGTACGTTAATAACATCAAAGAGTGAAAACCACATGAAGGCTATTTATTAAATAGATTTATGAAATCACAGTTATCTGCCCTTTCACCCTACTTGCAGTTCCTCATCCGATCGTTTTCTACAGTCAGGTATACAGTCGACTGAAATATATTTATGGTTTGACATTTGAAATTATTCATTTATTCCAGAAATCTAAATATATTTTAACTGCTTATTTAGACATTTGTCCACACGGACAGAAAACACATTCGTATTTGCGTGCGTGTATGTATATCTGTGTGTGTGTGTTTGTGTGTGCCTGTGTTTCTGTGTCGTTGTTCACATATGTGCATAAGTAAACGACCATCTATTTGCATATTCAGATTTATATTGCATCAGTTCGCCCATTATATGACGATTACTGGTGGATTTTTGTATCAGTAAATACACACGCTGACACAAACACACGTGGGTGCGAAAATACACACACACACACACACACACACACACACACACACACACACACACACACACACACACACAACACACACAAACACACACAGAGTGATTCCTGTGCTACAGTGAAGAATATAAACAGCAAACCTCATTTACAATTCACTTTGCAGTCCCGCTGACGAAAGGATCACGTGATTGCAGTGTTGTATGAGAATATGATTGCCAAATACACTATGTATCCGGACACAGAATATATTATATACATATTTATTTCAATATGTGGCTTAATTATGTTTTCAAGTATCTCTTCAAATTGGCTGTACTTATATATCGCTTTATCTATTACCGTTCAAAATATGATTCTTTTCACTTTTATTGAGCTCTCTTGGTAACTTGGTAATCCCCTTTGTATACAGAAACAATGCGATTTCAGTATAACTATGAAATATTTATTCTGATATATATATATATATATATATATATATATATACATAAATCATTCATACATATACATACATACACTGATATGAATATGTATTTTCGTGTATAAGTACACACACACACACACACACACACACAGATATATGTCTCCCAAAGACCCTGAGGAATCTGCACAAAGTAGATGTAGGAGTTTTTAAATCAAAGCTGGACCTCTTCCTATCGAGAGTCCCAGATGAACCTACCTCGCGGCAGGAGGTGCAAATGAGAGTTGCTAAATCAAACTCCATTCTTCACCAAGTGCCACATATTGTAAGAGGCTCCCTGTGATAGCAGTGTAGCAACACGGTGGTGCATCAGCATGGCCGCAGCTCAGAGCTGAAACTTTGAAATGAAATGAAATGAAATGAAATATATATATATATATATATATATATATATATATATATATATATATATATATATATATATATATATATATATATATGAAAGAAGGTTTGAAAATGCACTTATTTTAAAGATATTTATTTACTTAACCGGTTTCACTTTCTTAGAAAAAGATTAACAAAAGTCTTTGAGAATAATAACACTACAAAGCTCATACAAAGCTTTATACTTTAAATATATTCCTCTTATTATCATCAAAGAATGTATATATGCATTTTAATACTCAAACTGTTTTTTAACATTTTCTATTATTCTCAAAGACTTTTGATAATCTTTTTCTAAAAAAGTGAAACCGGTTAAGTAAATAAATATCTTTAAAATAAGTGCATTTTCAAACCTTCTTTCATATATATTTCCACTCGTACGGTATTCCACAACTTTACTTTATTATATATATATATATATATATATATATATATATATATATATATATCAGACAATGAGATGACAAAGGAATAAGCGATTATCTTATGGGTTTCATTAGCTTACAGCTGTTTCTGCTACAAAATGCAGGGGGCCCACAGCTTCCCTGGAGCCTCGGATATGAAGTGGAATTTATTTGGGAAAAGAATGACATTCATACATATATACAGGAAACGCATTACCAATGAGAAAACAAACACGTACGAGAAAGATGAAAATCAGGGACTGCTCTCATAAATAGGATAAGATTAATTTCAAAGTGTGTCTATAATGATAGGTTGTAGCCAGATTTTGATAAAGAGTACGAGTTTGGTTTCTCATTAGTAATGCTTTTTCCTGTCTGTCTGTCTGTCGGTCGGTATGTATTATTATTAGTATTGTTGTTATTAATCGGCGCACGGCTTAGTGTTTAGGGTGTTGTACTCACGATCTAGCGATCGTGATTTCAATTCCTAGACCGGGTGGTGCGTTTTGTTCTTGAGCAAAACACTTCATCTCACGTTGGTCTGCGATCACTTCGACATCTGACACTTTGTACACTTGTGCACCTGTTCAGACAACGTCGATTTCATGGAGAGAGTGAGGTAATGTGCAGCACGAATATTTGATCACGATAAACGACTCATTTGTGCAGGTCGTTCGGCAAAAGCGGGACGCTCACACGCCGTCTTCGACGGAAGAATCTATAATTATTCAAATTTATTCAGGGTTATTTCTGGTATTATACCAGGTGTTATTACTGGTAGAATTTATGCGGTTAGCATGTACTACTTGTAACCTCAGATATCCGCAAGCTTTAAAAAATTCTTTCTCCTATAAACAAAATGCCTTAAATTCTATTTTTTTTCTGGAGGGGGGAGTTATTACGTCAGCCCTTCAGGGAAGAAAGGCAAGGTTAGTCTCGGCGGAATTGTATTTCGGCCTTGGAATGTTTGTTGTGCTCACCCAGCTGTACAATGCTCGTCTCCTTCGCCCATCCCATTATTGTGCATCCTTCTATCTATCTATCTATCTATCTATCTATCTATCTATCTATCTATCTATCTATCTATCTATCTATCTCTCCATCTCTCTATCTATCTATCTGCATATATATATGAAAAATGGGCAAAGACCCTTTCGTCATTAATAACCACGCAATTGCACTAGGAAGTTACCCTCCACGGCACAAGTCCGAGCAAGGTTGGTTATGAAAGACCAGTAGTCGACCATGCAGACCAGCCTCCCCTCTCCATGCCACCGATGCCATCCAAAGGAAAGGCAAAGGCTGATATAGCTTGGCACCAGTGACGTCGGAAGTCATTTCTACAGCTAGTGAACTGGGGCGATGGGAAATAAAGTGTGTTGCTCACGAACACAACATACAACGCGGTCCGGGAATCGAACTTACTACCTCATGATTGTGAAACAGACTCTCTAACCACTGAGCGATGCGCACACACACACACACACACACACACACACACACACACACACACACAAATTTGTGTGTGATTCGAGGAGAATTTTACATTATATGATATATACGTCTGCGCATATATGTATGTATGTATGTATGTATGTATGTATGTATGTATCTCAAATCTCACCTGCGAACCCATGGAAAACAAACCTCATCCAGCTATTCTGATTATATGTCTGTGCACACGTTTGAATGTGGTGTGTGCCAGAGGGTTTGCAAATCCAATGGGGGTCTTAAAAGACATATTAGGATCCACAATGAGCAGAACTTACTTGCAGGTATTGGTAGTGCAAATCAGAGGTGCAATCTGTGTGGGTGTTTTTTCAAAACACTGTCTGGTTTAAAAAGCCACATCAGACGCCATGAAAGGGCTAAGGTGTAGGTGCAGGAGGTGGTCAAACTCTGTTTAAGGAGTAGACAACCACCACATATGTGTGTGTATATATATATATATATATATTCTTTAATTCTTTATTTGTTTCAGTCATTTGACTGCGGCCATGCTGGAGCACCGACTTTAGTCGAACAACTCGACCCCAGTACTTATTCTTTGTAAGCCTGGTACTTATTCTATCGGTGTCTTTTGCTGAACCGCTAAGTTACGGGGACGTGAACGCACCAGCATCAGTTGTCAAGCGATGGCGGCGGTGGGGGAGGCAAAAACAGACACATATATGCGCAAACGTATATATATCATATATTCTAAAATTTTCCTCAAATCACACACACACACACACACACACACACACACACACACACACACACACAAATTTTCGTATTGGTCTACGTGTATGCATTGTGAATATGCAAATATATATTTTATTTGCATATTTTCAATACACTTTTCTATCGGTACATACATCAGCATCAACGTCTATATTTGCAAAGACAATTTATTAACAAATTCGCATATATTCCCGCATGAATGAAACTATATACGCATAAATACGCATATATATATATATATATATATATATATATATATATATATATATATATATATATATATATATATATATATATATATATATATATACATATATATATACATATATATATATATATATATATATATATATATATATATATATACTTTTATGTACATAGTTCCATGTACTTTAATCGCTGCTTACGAATGACGGTGATAGCTTTATGGTGACCATAAAAAACACCGTATTATGGTATTCATTATACTTCCTCTATTAAATACTTAGATAAATATTGTAAAATGGTGATATCAATAGGTTTATGATGCGATATTCTGCCCCTACTGTACAATGATATTAAGCAGATAATAAAATGGATTTCTGGGTGTATTGCTAACCTCGAATTCCTTATGACTGGCTCCACATATGTGCTATGCATATACGTATATCAAGTGATATCCTTGGGAGTTGATCTAATACATACGTACATACACATGCATGTGTGTAGTATCTTTATATACGTCTGTGTGTTTGTATAAATATGTATATGCATGGACACACGCTCGCACACATTTATATATATAAGAAATAATGACTGTCTTAAAATGAAAAACGATAGAGGAATATACATATACACATACATACAGTCATACACACACACACACACACACACACACACACACACACATAATGCTTTTGTGCGTGTACGTGTGTAAATGTATATATGTATGCTTACATGCATGAATGATGTTTTTATTGCATGTACGTATACATAAAACCGCAGCTGTATATCAGACACAGCAATAGTAGATGTGTATATGTATGCATGCTCATCTGTATGTATGTAGGGTGTATGTATGCACGCATTTATGTATTATATACGCACGCACACGCATATACACATAGACAAACACAGAAATACACATAGACAATCACATCGAATTTTCATTGATCGTTGTCTTGGAGATATGCAACGGAAATGTTCTTCAATCGACGTCATAATTTTGAAAAGCATTATTCGTTTGTATGAATGTATGTTTATTGTGTTCAATATATATATATATATATATATATGTATGTATGTATATATGTATGTATGTGCGTATGTATGCATAAG
Organism: Octopus bimaculoides; assembly: GCF_046866305.1. Taxonomy (NCBI): domain Eukaryota; kingdom Metazoa; phylum Mollusca; class Cephalopoda; order Octopoda; family Octopodidae; genus Octopus; species Octopus bimaculoides. The sequence goes on from NC_142936.1 coordinate 46,561,580, forward strand.
ACGGTCTCTCCTCATTTGCAAGATTTAAAGTTCGATCCTACATCGTAGCACATTTCCCCACAACCCTGAGACACTTAAATGAAACGGTAATTTCGAAACCCAGTAACGGGATATTCAGTGCTGTAGGTCACCTCTACAATGATACCTTCCTCATCCCGAGGATAATTCATATTGATCCCCTAATGGCCTTACTGTGTGCACCACTTTCTTTTAGCACTAGAATGTGCATCCACTTCGCTCCCAGCTCTCGACAATGTACGCCCTCACCTTCCGGCCCTAAAATGTCCACCCCGTCGTTCGGAGTTGCAATGTGCATTCCGTTCGCCCAACCTTACATTGCATGTCTACTTCTCCAGCTCATTATTGTGTGTCCCTTTAACAATTTGTTTCAACAAATTGCTAAATACCGCTAAGCATTTCGCCCGGCGTGCTAACGTTTCTTACATCTTTACTGCCCAAAAGGGCCTGCACACAGAGGGGACAAACAAGGACAGACAAAAGGATTAAGTCGATTATATCGACTCCAGTGCGTAGCTGGTACTTATTTAATCGATCCCCGAAAGGATGAAAGGCAAAGTCGACCTCGGCGGAATTTGAACTCAGAACGTAACGGCAGACGAAACACCGCTAAGCATTTCGCCCGGCGTGCTGACGTTTCTGCCAGCTCGCCTCCTTCCCGACGATTATATTAGTCTCAAATTTTGACGGAAGGTTAGCAATTGCAGGGAAGAGGTAAGTCGATTCCATCGATCCCAGTGCTCTACTGGCACTTATTTGATCGACCGCGAAAGTGTTATAAAGTAAGATGAATAATATTGTACTCAGAATATAACTTTATATAGGAATGAAATAAATATTGCAACAACTGGAAACTGAAGTGCGAAGTGGCGAATTCTAGCTTCAATTTGCCCACGAGGCAAAAATGAACTGTCTGTACCACGGTAAGTGTGCTAAGGTGAAAAGATTCAATCCACTACAATGATCGATGTATGTCTATGTCACCATAATGTGTTTTTTTTCTTCTCCGGACGAATCGACGTAAGCGTAAATAATCAACATCACATGATCGAATCGCGTTCACGGATTGGATGACAATAAACGATGTTTTGTGTCGAGACAGCTGGGGTTGTCTCAGAGAGAATGAAATTTAAAGTCAACTTATGCTAAATTTGAACACAGAACGTAAAGAACGGACCCTGCTAAGCATTTGGCAGGTATACTAACACTTCTGCCAGCTCGTCACCATGTCCCGAGTACTTATGTGTTTGCCATGCGCAATAGTAAAATAATTACGTTGTTCTGAACAAAAAGAACTGCTATTTGTCGAAATCGAGGCTAGAATTTATTCTTGTGTTTGTTGTTGTTTTTCTTTCTTATTACATTTTAAACGCAGTTTGTTTCTCTTTATTGCATATCATCATGAATACTATTATTATATTGTCAGTAGATTTGAAACAATCGCCGAAAGATTTATTATATAATAGCTAAGCATTAATATTCAGTGTTCTCTTAGCTTCAAAGCAATATTTTCAAACGTCATTTTAGGCTCCTGTCATTGCAAACAGGCTTGCGTCTAAATAATGGAAATGAAGGCGTCACTTCTCGCAGAAGACATTGGAAACGGATTATGGTGGTATACAGATTTAGTGTTGAATATTTACACTTAACAGACATACAACCAAACAAACGCACGCTCTCACAAACACGCACATGTATATATGTGTATACATATATACACACACACACATATATATATATATATATATATATATATATATATATATATATATATATATATATATATATATGTATATATAGGTATATATGTATATATATATGCATATATATATACATATATATATATATGTATGTATTTCTCTCCGTATATATATATATTTATATATAAGCATATACATATATACCTATACATGCATATATATATATATATATATACATATGTTTACATATATATATATGTGTGTGTTTGTGAGTTCGTGCGTTTGTTTGGTTGTATGTCTGTTATGTGCAAATATTCAACACAAAATCTGTATACTTGTGTACTGGGCTGCTTTTATGTATATATATATATATATAAATACATACATATATATATATATATATATACATATATATATATATATATATATATATATATATATATATATATATATATATATATATATATATATATATATATATATATATATATATATATATATATATATATATATATATATATATATATATATATATATATATATATATATATATATATATATATATATATATATATATATATATATATATATATATATATATATATATATATATATATATACATACATACACACACACATACATACATACATACATACATACATAAAAGCAGGCAAGCACGCATGTATATGCATAGAAGCATATATACATTCCAAATAGATATAATCACAGACAATGTGTTAAAGTATTATCGTAATGTTAAATACAAGCTTACATGTAGGACACCTGTCTCTTTATATTCATAGTGGGTGTATAGTTAATCTATACAGCATATTGGACAGGATACATGTACAAAGACATGTATATATATTTATATTTGTATGTGATTATACGTATATATGTACACACACACACTCACACACACACACACACACACACACACACACACACATGTATATTTATGGTGTATAGAAGGTGTCGTAATTGAAGCTGTGTCCCCGTGAAGCACATCTCCACCTTTTAGTATTCAAATATATGTATATAGATGTTTTATTTACGTGAATCATACATTATATTTGAAAGTTCTAATGACTCATATGTGCGGGGTAAATATATATTGAAATAAAGACCGGAAAATTTGATATATTTTTAATTCCATGGTATACGTGTTTCATTACAGTATGTCTGTGAAATAGACTATGAATATAAATACGTAAAAATAATAATTTTTGAATCTTTGTCTCAGGAATTATAAATAAGCGATCCCACACATATTTACTACATATTAATATGAGTTTTCATCACAACTATCCGACGAACGGGAATGTGGAACTCCTAGTAACATTTCTGTGATAATTTTGCAGCTTTAATGAAAAGTGTATTTCTACATTTGGTATTCTAATACTATTTATTCCACCTTGTTTTGCATTTATATGCTCACCTGTATATGTGTGTGTGTACAAAGAATTTAGTATATTTATTATATTTATAATACTACTATAAATAGAAATATTACTGTTCGTTATGTACTTCATATGCTATAATGAAACACGGTTAACATGGAATTAAAACTATGCCAAATTTTCCAGTATATATATGCATATTTAATTGTGAAGCATATATATATATATATATATATATATATATATATATATATATATATATATATATATATATATATATATATATATATGTATGTATGTATGTATGTATGTATGTATGTATGTATATATTTGGAGAGAAGATTTTTTTTCTCAAAGAGTTAAGATTGAGAAAAGAACCTTTTTAGAAATAGAAAGTCGAAAAACACTAACTTTTGGGAAGAGATTTCACAAAACGTGTGTGGCCTTTTCTTCTATAGATGTGCAAGTGCTTTCAGTTCATAACGTTTTTCAATCTTAACTTTTTGAGAAAAAAATCTTTTCTCCAAATATCTGTATATATACTGG
>NC_142936.1:46570244-46582744 GCF_046866305.1 Octopus bimaculoides
GTCGAATAAATAAACCCCAGGACTTATTCTTTGTAGGCCTAATACTTATTCTATCGATCTCATTTGCCGAACCGCTACGGTACCGGGAGATAAGCACACCAGCATCGGTTGTGAAGCGACGGTGAGGGGACAAATACACACACTCTCTCTCTCTCTCGCACGCGCACACACACACACACACACACACGCAGACAGACAGACAGACACACACACACCCACATATACGACGGGTTTCTTTCAGTTTCCATCTACCAAATTCACTCACAAGTCTTTGGTCGGTCTATATTAGAAAACACACTTACCCAAAGTGCCACGCAGTGGGACTGAACCCGGAACCATGTGGTTGGTAAACAAGCTACTTACCACACGCATATATATATATATATATATATATATATATATATATATATATATATATATATATATATATGTGTGTGTGTGTGTGTGTGTGTGTGTGTGTGTGTGTGTGTGTGTATGTATATATATATATACATATTTATACACACACACACACACACACACACACACACACACACACACACACACACACACACACACATAATAACGTATATATATTTATATATACGACGTCTTCTTTCAGTTTCCGTCTACCAAATCCACCTACAAGGCTTTGGTCGGCCCGAGGCTACAGTAGAAGACACTTGCCGAAGGTGCCACGCTGTGGGACTGAACCCAGAATCATGTAGTTGGGAAGCAAACTCCTTACCACACAGCCACACACTGTATGACACACATACACACAAGTCGTTACATATGCCTATACTCTACATATCGAGCACTCTACAGCCTCTATGCACCACACACAGCCGTCAGAGAATTCCTCTCCAGAATATACACACTGTATACATTAACACACACACGCACACACATGCATGCACCAGTATATACTACTATAAACGCTACACTTTTACTCAGAGCATTATACACACCCCGTCCTATGTGTTCCTCAGTAAACCCTCTAATCTCTATAATATCTTCACTACCCAACAACTTTACGACGATAATCTGTCCAATTAACACCAGGGGTCGCCTGCTTCAGTTTATGACAGACTCTCTTTCTTTCTTTCTTTCTTTCTTTCTTTCTTTCTTTCTTTCTTTCTTTCTTTCTTCCCTTCTCCCTTTCCTTTTCTCTTTCTTTCCCTCCAACCTTCCCGTCTCTTCTTTCTTAATTTCCTTTATCGTGTCTTTCTTTTATTGTTTCTTCCCCTTCGATCTTTCCCTTTTTCTGTATCTTCCTCCCTTTTTGTAATGGTGTGGGGGTGAGGTACGACATGTTTCATTAGCATATTTGGTTGTTTGTTTGTTTGTTTGTTTGTTTGTTTGTAGGTGGGATGTACTCTTAGTGGTGGCGCTGCTGGTAATGGATCTATTTGTGGTGGAGCCTATATCGTTGTTGTCGATGATGATGGCTTCAGTGATGGTGCGGGTGATGGCGCTGTCACTGGTGGTTTTTGTAACGACGTTAATAATTTTTTTGTTCGTACTGACGAAAATGGTGACCTTAATAATTACAGCAGCCAGCGTTTTATTGTTCTTGATGATAGTGGTTGTAGTGGCGGTGCCGGTGACGTGAATAACGGTAGCAGCGGTTGCGTTTCTTACAGTGATCCTGTTATAGTTTGTGACATCAATAATGACGGCTTGTAGTGTTGGTGTATATGTTCGTGTTGTTAATGGTGGCGGTTGTGAAATCGGTATAGTTGATGTCAATTGAATCGGCAGGGTTGAATGGCTAACAAAATCGGTTAGCAATCACATGTTCCCGCGTTCGAACCATTGAGATTGCGAAGAATTTGTTTGTTACACATCGATGTAGGCAACATATGAACTAACACATCATTACATGATAACATTTGAGAACCTAATGAATCACCAAATGATATTAGACCAGCCACCTTCCATTTAATTTAAATAGTGATGATTTTCTTTTCATGTGCCATTATTCTGATGTGTAACAGTGGAGAAAACTGTATTAAAATTTTGATTGAATTGGATAGTATATCCTAGATTTTCTATGATTTCAACTGATGAAATAGAATCAGGAGAAATGCTTGGGAAACTTTTAACACTATTTTCCTCCTAATGTTGTAATAATGAAACTTTTTAAAAGCTCTCTACTGATTGTAATTCCACTTTTTAAATATTATAAATTCTAAGATCTTATCAATTGGTATTGGTTGTCTCATGATCTATTGAATTTTCAAACAATAAATTATTTAAATTAACCTCAAATGAAACATACATATATGCATGCATACATACATGCATCCATCCATCCATCCATCCATCCATCCATCCATCCATACATACATACATACATGGGACAGACAACAAAAAGTATATGCTGTCATAGAGGTCAGCTGTCCTGCGGATGTGAATATTTCTTTGAAAATTAAAGAGAAAGAAGATAACTATGGGCAACTGTTTCGAAACCTCTAGCTTCAATATCCGGATCACAAATTTACATTTATACCAATAATAATTGGAGCACTTGGTTTTGTAAGTAAATGTCTAACTGTCAGTCTGGATTAGCTTGGATTTTCAGGAAAAGAAATCAACCAACTGATTTTGCACATTACAAATACAATCTGTAAGTGGAAAAGCAAAACTATGCAAGATTTTTTTTCAGGTTTAACACGTGGCATTGTTTTCGTTATCCACATTCCCACAATGCAGCTTTGTATCTTTGTTTGAAACCAGCTCCTTCTTCAGTGGAATAATTTAACTGATTAAATAGAGAAGTGACATACATACATACATACATACATACAAACAAACAAAATTCTCCATCTGAGATTCTTATGTGAATAGGCGCACACACATAGGTGTATGCCTCGACAGTTCAACCAATACCACCAAATCAGCCGCATCGGGAACTCTCTTAACTCGAAATGTATGTCGCTTTATTAACTATCAGCTTGAATTCTCTCAAGAGGAACTTATATAAAACTCAAAGAAATATCGTACATCACAGATACATACATATTGTTTGTTGATACGTTCAGCATTTGAAAGCGCTCAGTACATTTCAGAGTTATTGATGTTGTTTATATATATATACACACACATACACACATACAATAACTTAAGTGTTGAACACCAACTCGAGTTTCATATACAAGCATTATATAATTTTTTAATTTTGGCAATGATGAAAAGACTAGTTTTTCTTTCTCTTATTATTGTAATGTCCTTGCTTTTATGTTTTCAGTATTTCGAACTTCCTTTTGTCGATTCCAGCTGGTGGACTGTGGTGGCCTGTATCCATGCCGAAGGGACATCATGTTGTTCCTTTACACACACACACACACACACACACACACACACACACGTGTATTTATGCATGTATGTTAATTGTAAATGTATATTAATATCTATTTTTCTTTATTATTGCAGGTTTGGTTTCAAAATAGACGAGCAAAGTGGAGGAAAAAAGAGAACACTAAAAAAGGCCCAGGTCGCCCAGCACATAATGCGCAACCGCAGACGTGTAGTGGAGAGCCTATGGATCCAGAAGAAATTAAGAGGCGCGAAATGGATCGCGTTGAGAAGAAACGCAGAAAACAAGAAGAACGCTTGAAGAAACTGGAAGATCGTCGCAGATCTTCGACAGTTGACAAAAACGGAACAGCTTATGATAGTAATGGAAAGATTTCTTTAAAACTTAGCTCAGGAGACGAAACATGTTCACAGGACAGCTATTTAACCTTAGGTCAGTCACCAGATTCAAACCAAGAGAACAACAATAATTTCGACAAAATTCCGTTGGATCGAACGAATAAATGTCCTTTTAGTATAGAAAGTATATTAGAAGCACCTAAAGTTCCGCGAGGCAGGCGACCAAATTGGAAATATCCTCGCGTGCAAGCGAGTAAATCCGTGAACCCGTTTGCGTTAGGGATGGTCCCATTGTATCCGGTCACCCAGCCAGTGGGCTTCGTCGTCGAACAGATATCTCTTTGCGGTAAAAGTGAAGGTGAATATAAACAGGTACATCAAGACGACCTGAGCGGGGAGATCATTGATATTGTGAGTGATGACAATACAGCAATCGATGAAGGCTGCTGCTTACCTCGGTCCAATCACAGCTCATCGACCATCGCCATGACACCGTCTCTGACAGCCATAACGACGACGATGACAACGACGACGACAACGACGGCGATGACGACGACCGACGTTACAGCAGCAGCCGTGGCAGCAGCGGCGGCGGCGGCGGCGGCAGCAGCAGCAGCAGCAGCGACGGGAACAACACTAGCAAGAGCAACAGCAACAACACCCTCGTCATCATCTTCATCATCACCATCATCATTATCATCAACTACAACAATTACGGCAACAATTCGTAACGACTGCATACCCGATTTCCCACAAAACTGTCCTTCTGGCTCTTTAACAGGTGACGATTCTTGCCGGTCCTCTTCAAGTTCTCGTTAAAGATTAAAAAAAAAAAAAAAAAGTAATTAACATAAATTTAAAAAAATAAAACACAAATTCTGAAATAATAAATATAAAACAAAACAAAAAAAACATGCAATATAGAAAAGCATAAGGACCAACGTAAGCATTTCATATTGAAACAAAATATAAAAAAATAAACGCCAGAAAATAAATTAAAAAAACATATAATTATATAAATAATTATTTAAATAAATATAACAACACGTGTTTCAGTGATATAAAAATATATAAAAATATATGAAATTATAAAAATAAAAATAAAACTACAAAGCGGACAGCAACAATATATATATATATATATATATATATATATATATATATATATATATATATATATATATATATATCAGAAGTCTATAGAGGGACACAATTGGGAGTACTCAATACGTTGTGCAGAGTGAATATATTTATTATAATGTAGGCGATAAACATTAATGCTTTACTACGACTTCGAGTTTCAGGCTAACTAGTGCATTCTTCATGTGGATGAGATTAAAGTAAAAGTTATTAGTCGTGGCGTACGCCTGTCTGAAGAATATTCTGTTGGACACGGAATTTACAGTCGTGGAAAAATATCAATGTTTATAATCTTGCTATATATATATATATATATATATATATATATATATATATATATGAATTTGAGAATTTATTAGATTTGAAAAAAAAATGGCAAACATTTTATTTGAAGCAAAAAAAGACAAATCAGTTGAAACAAACATACCAACAATTGAGCTAAACAAAAACACAAACAAAACAATCAATAAACAATCCATAAACATATATTGACTACTATTGAAACTGTAATTGTGAAAATTTAAAAAAAAATATATCCTAAGCTATAATATTTGTTCCTTTTCATTTTAAATTTGCTTTTCTGTTATTTCAGCCGTTTTTTGAAACAGTTAAATTCTATGACGTTTGGTAGAAACGTTGCGAAGAATTATTGCGGATTAATAGATTAACTACGCACACAAACAGACATACATATGTATTTGGATGCATGTCTAAGCATGGATAAATACATGCTCACATATAATCTGTATGTATGTATTCATGTATGTATGTATGTAATGTATGTATGTATAATATATATATATATGTATATATATATATATATATATATATATATATATATATATATATATATATATATATATATATATATATATTATATATATATATATATATAAAACAAAATAAGTTGTAAAATCTATCGGTAATTATTCACCATTACACATGTTTCATTTGCTAACAGGAATTACAGAGTTTTACATTTATATATATGAAATTATCCATTCATCCACCATTTGCGGAATGGCATTCATACAACGAGTAGTGGACGGAGAGATTCCACGATTCCATCAATGGGAAGATATTCACCGACTCAGTGCGGTAAAGAAAAAAAAATTATATTCAGCAATATAGATTTGGAGCCAAGTCAAATAAAGGTAAACAAGGCGTCTTTGATGGGTCTAAGGTTTGCAGATGATATAACAATCACCAAAAATGCAATTGGAAAAATTAGAACATTAAACCAAATTATTAGGCCAAGTAAAATAGTAGAGTTAAACAAGCACCAGGGGAAGCCCAAATAACCGACAATCTGTGACACTTGTGATATAAATAAAAATGGAAAATGCAATAATAGAGAAATTGAATATTTGTAAATTCGTAAGTCAGATATGAATGTCAGTTATAAAAGAAGCATTGAGGAAAAGGAAAATAGTGGGATGGAACCGTTTGCAAACAAGTTTTTCCTCCAAAAATATTCTCACTCGCAGAAATATATTTTGGTACAAAAATATTACATTTATCATTAAGGAAAGTGTTCAACCAATGTGTTTTATCAATATTGGCATATGGGAGTAGTATATGTAAGATAGTGGAGGCGCAATGGCCCAGTGGTTAGGGCAGCAGGTCGCGGTCATATGATCGCGGTTTCGATTCCCAGACCGGGCGTTGTGAGTGTTTATTGAGCGAAAACACCAAAAAGCTCCACGAGGCTCTGGCAGGGGATGGTGGCGAACCCTGCTGTACTCTTCCACCACAACTTTCTCTCACTCTTTCTTCCTGTTTCTGTTGTGCCTGTAATTCAAAGGGTCAGCCTTGTCACATTGTGTCACGCTGAATATCCCCGTGAACTACGTTAAGGATACACGTGTCTGTGGAGTGCTCAGCCACTTGCACGTTAATTTCACGAGCAGGCTGTTCCGTTGATCGGATCAACTGGAACCCACGACGTCGTAAGCGACGGAGTGCCAACAACATGTAAGATAAGAAAGAGGATGAAAATCGAAATGAGAACAATGCAATATGTCATGATAAGAAGGATGAATGTTTTGTTGAAAGATAGAATTAGATGTGTAGAGATAAAATAGGAATGAGAACTATTGAATTAAGAAGAAAAAAAACAAGAGTTATGTGGGAAGGTAATTGAGCATGAACAGAAAACAATAGATACAGGATATCAACTACAGAATATATTCTATAAGAGGGGATGAAAAAGAAAGAGCAGGTAGAAAGATGAAGTGGAAGAAAGTCATCAAAGAATACATAAAGATGATGTATAAGATTCGTTTGAAGAACAATGGCAATGAACAAGAAGACGTGGAAGTGGACTGCTATATATCGCAAGAGAACACACACATCCATCACACACAGCACACATGCCCTAGAAAAGTACCTAATGGTGTCTAGTACCAGAAGTATGAAAACAGTATAATTTTGTATGAGGATCAGTGCTTTGTTCTACATGGCAGATGTAACCTGCAGCCGTGTTTTTTTTTTTGACATCTTATGCTTGACACAGTCTGATTTCTGACTTGCTGGTGTGAGATTACAACAAACTTGCTGACGATTGCATTGTGAGCAGGCTCTTCATCTTGCCAACAGTCGCTTTCCAGATTGTGTTAGAAGCGATATCCTTTCTGGCAAACTTCACAGTATGTTCCTAAGACATATCAAGCATCTGTTCTGATGTGGAAAACAGACAGGACCAAGAATATTGTACGGGTATCGTCCGAGATTTAAATATGTTTCTAAAATGCTTCTTTTAAAAAACGTATTTTCGAAAAGTATGTACTCGGTTTCAAATAGCATGCAAGATAAAATGTTATTTATTTTTTCCTCTCTTCTGTCCATCTAGATCCGTATATATCCATATCAAAATATAATTACATAAAGTCTTCTATTAATTGTATTACAAAGGGCGGCGATGGCAGTAATATTTTATATACGATACATATTGGCAATATACATTGCTTCAAAGTTTGGAAAAATGCTAGCAGTTTTAAGACGAGTGGGTTAGTCAATTACATTGACACCAGTCAATGTAATTGACAATGTAATTTTTAGCCTTCCAATCTTGGAAGGCTAAAAAAAGTTGACCGTGCTGGTATGTGAACCCAGAAGTAAAGCCGCAAAGAATTTTTTCCGACGTGCTAAGCATCCTGGTTGCTGGGAGCCTTGTAATGGCAGAGTATACTGATTTCAAATTTCGGAGCAATGCCAGCAATTTCGAGGAAGGAAGCAGGTCGATTACATGGACCTAGTGTCTAGCTGGTACTTATTTTATTGACCCTGCATGGCTGAAAGACAAAGTTGACACCAGTAGCATTTGAATGCAGTTTTCCCTGGCGCGGTAACGATTCTGCCAGCTCACCGCTTTCATTGGCAGTATTTATTTAAACACTGCTTTTATTCAAATTCTTATCTTTATAAAACTGTTCCTTGTAAATGTTAGTTACTTCTTAATGGAAAGTAAAAAATCTTATATTTATATTCCTTTCATTATCTATTTAACGCTTAAATTTGTTTAAATTTATAAAATATTTAGGTGTTATATTTTAAATACCGGTCTGTTAATTATATTTAAACATTTTAAAATTATTAGTCTGATTTATGGAGCTTAAAACCGGATTTTTTTTTGTCAAATTAAGTTTAAATATGAAATAACGAAAACCTTAATCATTTTCTATCTTCAAACGTATTTGAAACCGTGATATATCTTTTCGAAGTTATGACTATGGAATTATGAAATGTGGAAATTTAATTATCGACAAATATATTCTGTGACTGTATGGTACGAAATTTACTTCCCAATCACATAGATTCGAGTCCAGTCTCATTCCGTGGTACCTTAGGCAAGTGTCTTCCACTATAACATCGGAACGACAAAGGGTCTGTGAGTGGATTTGGTGGACAGAAATTGAAAGACCGTCGTGTGTGTATATATATATATATATATATATATATATATATATATATATATATATTAAATTCAAATTTCGATAAACGTAAACAAACAAACAAACGAAGTTTGCTTTTAGAAGCGTTGAGATGTCTTAGAAAGTTAAAGAAGTGATTTTAAATTCTCAATCCTTTCTGCAAAATAGGGGTAGTTTATCCTGTTCAGGCTATATTATTAGCATTATCCTGCGATATGTATATATATATATATATATATATATATATATATATATATATATATATATATATATATATATATATATATACGTGTGTGTGTATGTGTGTGTGTTTGGAGAATCTCGCATTACAGCCAGGTTTTATATAATGCTTCGTATTTGTAATTATGTTTGAATATATTTTAAATTTTCAGGTTTCTATGTTATCTTATGCTTTTGATACTTTCCCCCCCCAACTCAAGCAAATCTCTGTTACCAAAATTACGTGCTCAAAAATGTCATTGGTTCTTCCACCAGAGGTATCCGGGATAACTATTTCTTCCGAAACTAATTCACCAGTTGTTTAATCTTCGTATAAGCCTTTTTTATTTATTTATTTATTTATTTATTTATTTTAGGTTTGGGTTGCTGAGTGGTCGATTTTACTGATTATGCTGTTCCAGTTGTTAAATACCATAGCTTGGTATTTTAAGAATTTCTTGACTGAGAGTTGCAGCCGCAGTTTGTATAGGAGCTGGCAAATTCACACGTGCCAGCTTGGTTGCGTGCAGCAAATAAAAATTCCAAAAGAGGGTTTCTTTTCTACACCCTCTCTGCTTGATACAGTATATCTTCTGATAATATTTTGGTGATTATATCAGAAAATGATAGTAAAAATCTCATTTGGCTTGGACTATGTGAGACTGCATTCACTTCCAGTTTATATCATCGTTCAAGAGACATCTTCTTTAACAACATACACGGTATGTTACACAAACATACTAGGCAACAGTTTTGAGATTCTCAAAGAAAGTTAGACCCTGGGCATAGTTCAGAAGTTGGCTGAGATATTTATCTTTTATTATTTGATTGTTTCAGTCATTAGATTGCAGCCATGCTGGGGCAATGTCTTGAAGAAGTTTTAGCCAAATGAATTGAGCCCAGTCTTTATTATTTTAAGAGTGGTACTTATTCTATCGGATTCTTTTGCTGAATCGCTAAGTTTCTGGGACGTAAACACACCAGCACCGATTGTCAAGTGGTGGTGGTGGAAAACTCACACACACACACACATATATATATATATACACGACGGGCTTCTTTTCAATTTCCGACTACCAAATACACACACAATATTTTGGTCAGTCCGAGGCTATAGTAGAAGACACTTGCTCAGGTGGCATGCAGTGGGACTGACCCGGAAGAAAGTGGTTTGGAAGCAAGCTTCTTACCACAGAGCCACGCCTGCATCTATGAGAGCGAAAATTACTACCTGAGTGCTGTTCAATTTTAACAGCTTTTCAAAGATAAAATGGAAGTGACAATGCATATTCGGTATATTTTGCTTCAATAAGTTCAATAAAGGCAACAACACTACGGAAAGTGCGAGGAATATTAATGCAGTATATGGGGATCGGAAAATAAGCCAGTGACAATGGTGGTTCCAGAAATTCTGAACCGGAAACTACAGCCTAGAAAACGAGCCTCGTACTGTAAGATCTGAAGAGCTCGACGAGGACGTCCTGCAAATCCAGGTGGAACAAAATCCCATTGTAACTGTTGAGGAACTAGCAGACAAGCTTGGATTTGGTCACTCAACTATTCATCGACACCTGCGTGTCATCGGAGAAATCAGCAAATTAGGTCAACGGGTTCCTCACAAACGTTCTGAGTCTAATCGCGTGCTGTGAGTGTTTGTGTGCTCTACTTTGCTGCCACGTCTCATGAATGAACCATTTTTCAACCGATTAGTGACTGGTGACGAGAAATGGGTTCTCTATAAAAATGTCAAGCGCCGAAGACTGTGGGCAGGGAAAGGAGAAACACCGGCACCCCCGGTTAAAGAAGGTCTTCACCACTTAAGGAGTTTCTATCTGTTGGCTTGGATATGAAAGGTTTAGTCCACTTTGAACTTTTAAACCCAAATCAAACGATAACAATGGAGATCTGCTGTGAGCAACATGAGCGGCTTAAGTCAGCACTAGAAGAAAAACGACCATTTTGGGTTTCAAGAGGAAAATTGTTGTTCCATCAGGAAAATGCTCAGCCACATGCAGTGAGGATGACATTCCAAAGGCTGGAGCAGCTTGAATGGGAAACGATGTCCCACCCAGCATATAGATGGAAGAGAATTGTAGAAAATGAAGGCGAGTATATTTTAGATTAAAAGAGAATTTTTTTAACTTAATGTTGAAAAATAAAAGAAGTATAAAATAAACCGCATTATTTATGTGATGGCCTTATATGTGTATGTGTGTGCGTGTTACAAGTAAAAGTTACAAGCAAAAGAAAATATATAGTTACTTATGGCGGACCCTGTATATATAGCTAGCTAGAGGCGATCACTTCCCGGAGCTAATCAACAGCAGCATTCGTCCTGTTTCTGTGGACTGCCACGTTAATACCCAGTACTGCTGCTGTATCTCAGCTTTAGAGAGATTTTATATATACATATAGCGGCGCACGTACACTTTTACTCACCATTATACACACATATACATATATACGTACACGCACACACACATATATATATATGCACGCATTCATATATGCATATGCATTATGCACACACACTCACACAAACACATATGTACACGTGTGTGTGTACGTATGTGTGTTTGATTTTATAGTTTTTTATGTGTGGGTGAATATATGTGTACATACATATACAGTTATAAATATGGGAATTAATTAATCAATGGTGAACATAATTTCTTGCCAAATCTCAGCGCTTATGCAAGAGAGATAATTAAGACATTCTTATAAATTACCTCCAGTAATCTGTGTATTTATTTCGAAATCCATTTCAGTCTCGTGTGAAGACTATATTCTCATCCCACTTCTATGTGACACGCTTGAACTAATTTGAAAATCTTTAAGCATGAAACAATTGGTGCCTTATTAAACCACACGAATTATACAGACACACACAATCACACACACACACACACACACACACACACACACACACACACACACACATGCATATGTGTGTATTGCATTAACGAAAGAGGGAAATTTCGTGTGAGTGCTATAGGCTAAACACCGTTATTTGAGCCGTTATCCAGTGATCCTGTTTTTTTTTTTCACAATGAAAGATATTGATACGGTAGGAATTATAATCGATTTAAGCGTGTCTGATATAAAATTATAGCATACTTTTTCAACTTCCATAATAATAAAAGGCAAAATGAAACCTCACAGGCTTTAAACTCAAAATCGAAGACACATAGCTCAATACAGCAAAACAATGTCTCCTTCTGCTGACACATCGACCGAAAAATATTGCTTTTAACACGAGCACGGGGTCTAACATAAGAGAGAGAGGGAGAGAGAGAGAGAGAGAGAGAGAGAGAGAGAGAGAGAGAGAGAGAGAGAGGGAGGAGATAGGACAGAGAGAGAAAGAGAGAGAGAAAGAGAGAGAGACAGGCAGAGAGGAGGAGGAGATTGGGGTATAATGGAATATCGAATATACCGATATACCTATTTTACTGATTCCAGAAGTTTGAAAAACAGAGTATTACTTCATTGCTTATTATCATTTCTCTCAAGTAAAATTATGTCATGTCTACCTTATGGCCAGCTTGTTCAAATTACATAGAATCAATACAG
>NC_142936.1:46585244-46602744 GCF_046866305.1 Octopus bimaculoides
CCGCCATCTCGTCAGTTATTAAGACAAACAAAAATGTCTTAGTAACTGACGAGATGCCGGAGCAGACTTCCGCCACGACATCCGAAAGTCTGAGTTTATTATGGCAACCGACTAATTGTCACATATCATATTATAGATAAATTCCTCAATTCATACGTACGTTACAATTTTGAGTTTTCTAGTCATTATATTTTGCTCCGGTACTATATTCACTCCCGCACTATTTCTAGCATTAGAGATGGGTGATTAGATATAATGTATACGCGGGAAATGCGTGTATATATTGGTATCTGTACGCAGAAATTTATCAGTATATATATATGTCTTGCCCGCTCACGTTTTTGGTATGCTGCTATATTTCATGTTGAGAACTTTTTAGGTCTTAATAGACACAAGATGTGATCTATTTCTAGCGCATTAATTGTCCACGTTAGTGGTCGACGTTATTTTTTTAAATGTACCTTAATCCCCTGAGATTGCAGATAATATTTCTGAATCTCTTTGATTCTTTAAATGTGCTGGCCCCCTGATATTAATTAATATATTAATATATGACTAATTACCAGATCTTATTATATATATATATATATATATATATATATATATATTTCCCACTCACATATTGTCGGTGTACTTCTACGGAAGAGTGTAAAGTAATCTTAAGATATAGAGTTACCCGAATTTTTATAAATCTTCTATTCCATCGGATTCAGCTTTGTATTCTAAATAAAGAACAAATTTAGAGTGGTTTGTAGACGTTTGACATCTACTTCTAGCGTATTGGTTTTGTCACTCCAGTGTAATTAATTATAATTATACTTTTATAGTTATGTACTTAAAAAAGAATATATATATATATATATATATGAGAGAATTTATGAAAAAAAACACAACAGACGAAGACAGGTGGTGTAAACAACAAATGGATGTATTAGTTTAATGCTCGGAAATAGAGAAAGTCTTTGACGTTTCGAGCCTACGATCTTCAACTGAAAGGAAAACAGAAAGAAACAAGGAGAAAAAAATATAAATGTAGTGGTCAGCGATAAAGGTGGTGCTCCATCATGGTCGCAAATGCCTGAAACAAGTAAATGAATAAAAGAATATATATATGTATATATATACATATATATGCGGTGCTCCCGTATGGCAACAGCCTTACGGCTGAAACATGTAAGGGAATAAAAGAATGAATGTGTATATATATATATACATGTGATTAGGAAGCAAGCTTCTTACCGCACAACCAAGCACACGCATGCACATTTATGTATACGTATGTATATATACATTTATATGCCCCTCTCTCTCTATCTGTCTCCCTCTCTCCCTATCTCACCCTCTTCCTTTCCATGTATATATCTATATATGTATGCATGTATGTATGTACGTATACATTTCTCTCAAGATTGCTGTGACGTGACAATGATATCGTTAGAGAAACCATCTATTCAACATGTATCATGCACTCCTCTTTCGTCTGCTCCACACAATTTAACGTGTTTATGCACACACGCATTACACACATACACACACACATATGTTTTATTAAAAACTTTCATGAGAATACCTATCCCACTATAACTACATTCTGTAAAGTACAGACATTTGACCTTACTAGTAACTTGTCAATACCTACATTTGTTTTATCTATGACAAATAAGATGTTAGACACTTACTGAGCTATTGCGTTTAAGGCAATAGCTATCTTACTAAATCCTTAGCTTTGAAGTTCGCTTATGTACAATATTATAGTCATTTTATATTGTTATGTCGATTATTATATAGCTAATTATCATTTCTATTGTGGGAAATTATGTTAGGCTTGTTGTGTGCTCATCCTCTGGTCCATAGGATCGACTAGCATACTGTCATTTCTTAAGTCTATTAGAATTTCATATGAGTACCACATATCTTTTAATGATCGTTAAAGGTAGTTAGCGTCAGTATTCAAAGGCCAATGGACCAAAGATCTTTCCAGCTTATTTACATATATGGATATTCTGAATTGGAATAGAACCTGGTTCAATGCTAAAAAATCTATCTTTCTGGAGTTGATAATATATATCAATCAAAGTGGTCGATGGGACTATTCAAGGGGTCGATAAGTGTACATCTACTTAATTATTATTATTGTTTATGCATTTTCTTGTACATGCCTGGGGGTCGATAAGGTGGGGTCAAGGATTCCATGTAGGGGCCGATGTTCTAAAAAGTTTGGGAACCCCTGATCTATAGCATTGAAATCGATTATGTTAACAGTATTCCTTTCACAATATGAGTTGCTTGGTGTTAAGAATTAGTATCAGCGAAATTGGTATATTACCAGATCTTTAATGTGCTGTGTATAAATACCAAATTTTTACTTTCTGAGTTATTCTTATTAATCTCGACTTTTGTATTTCATTCTTCTGGATTGATAGTATATATACAAGTCATGTGGCTTCGATCTTCAATGTATGGAGTTTTTCTCAAAATAATAATCATATATTATTTATTATCAGTTTTGCAGTAAATAATGGTCTCTAATTTAGGCACAAGGCTAGCAATTTTAAGAACAATGGGTTTAGTTGATACTATATACCCCTATAATTTACTGGTATTTTACATTATCGATGAAAGACAAAGTTGATCTCTCTGGGATTTCAAGTCAAAACATAACGAGCGTGAAAAAGTACCGCAAAGCATTTTATCTGGTGCTATAACTTTACTGTCGTAAAAATAAAAATAATGGTATTGGTCTCGGATCTGGAGCAAGGCCAACAATTTTAGGAGAGGCAATATGTCAATTACATCGACTTCGGCATTTAATTGGTAGTTACTTTATCGAAAATATAATAGACCAAGTCGACTTCGGTGCTATTTGAACTTGAAGAGCCGGAAGAAATTCTGCTAAGTATTGTGTCTGAGTTGCAAAGACTCTACCGGCTCGCCGCCTAATAGATAATAATAATAATAATAATAATAATAATAATAATAATAATAATAATCCTGTCTATTATAGGCATTTTGAGGAAGGGTACTAGTCGGTTACATCGACCTCAATATTCAACTGGTACTTATTTTATCGGCTCCGAAATGATGAAAGGCAAAGTCGACCTCGGCGGAATTCGAACTCAGATCGTAAAGATGGACGAAATGACGCTAAGCATTTCGTCCAGTATGCTAACGATTCTGCTAGCTCCCTGTCTAATAAATAATGGTTTCAAATTGTGGTACAAAGCCAGTAAGTTCGTGGGTGGGGTTAAGTCGATTACATCGACCAAAGTGCTCAACTGGTACTTTGTTTTATCGACCAGGAAAGGCAGAAAGGCAAAGTCGACCTCGACGTTATTTGAACTCAAACGAAATGCTGCTAAGTATTTTGCCCGTCATGCTAACGATTTTTCCAGAATAATAATAACACTGTTATAAACGTGGACATAGCACGGCTGAAGAGTGAACGAGTTCGCTTCGTAATTACAAGATCCTAGGTTCAATCCCACTACATGGTCTCTTAAATGACTGTCATTTACCATTTCCTTAGGTCAAACCAAGCCTTATAAGTGAAAGTTGGAGAAAACTGTTCGACTTTTGGTAGGATTGTAACCGAAATTCAAAAATACAGTCTTGTCACAAACTGTGTTGCATTGATTTCGTTTGAGAATTACTTCAAAGATTAATCTTTCTGAGGAATATTCAACCATGTACACGTTAATTCAGGAGCAAATAATTCATTTGATCCAACGGCTAAATGCTCATTATAGAAAGCGACGAAGATCCATTGGCAACTCCAAAGATGTACGCCCAAAATTAATTTATGTCATACATTTATTAATTTTCCACTGCGGTCCTTTTTCTATCGACAAATGCATTTCACAGTATGAAAATATCACGTGTTTTGAAATACGAAGAAGATATCTTAACTAGTCATTTTCATAAAATTTGGTTATTTAAATATATTTATCATGGCTCAGAAGAATCGAAAGTATCGTAGAAAATGCCTTGCAGCTCTTCCGGCTCTTTGAATTGCAGTATAAAATCCAAGAGGAATCAACTTTGCCTTTCGTCTTTTCAATGTCGATATAACAATCTACTAGCCAAGTACTAAGATCGATGTAATGAACTAAATACTTCCCCTCTTCTAATACATTCCACTCGAATTTGCTGGCTTTTTGCCTAAAATAAAAGCAATTATCATTCTACCTAAATATCTAAAACCACAAGAAAAAGAAATGAATGTTGCACTCATCATGCCGTACGTATCTGGAAAGAAATATCTGCTAGTGAGAATGATATAAAAACATGATATAACATTACTACTCAACTTTTTCCATTCAGTGTGTGTGTGTGTGTGTGTGTGTGTGTGTGTGTGTGTGTGTGTGTGTGTGTTTGTGCCTGTCAGTATGTACATATGTATATATATATATATATATATATATATATATATATATATATATATATATATATATATATATATATATATGCGAGTAAAAATAAATACAAAAAAGGTGGTTTTTTTGTATGATTGTGTATAGAGGAATATATTATTTTGTTTAAAAGAGTTCCAACACTGTCTGTTTTTTATGTTTTATTTATATTCCTGCAGAACCAATGTGGGGTGTAGAATATGGAATATACAATATATAATATAATATACAATATATAATATAAAATAAAATAAAATAAAATAAAATAAAAATGGATGGCACCATGAAATAAAGTATTGAATGTAGATGAAATATTGAGTGTTCAATATAAAGGATCAAATATATAAATATACATATAAATATATAAAGGCGACTCGAGTTTCAGGGCTATTTCCCTTCGTCATGGCCGGTATGACAGACTTTAACAGACTGTGTTTTTATTTTATTTTATTTTATTTTATTTTATATTATATATTGTATATTCCATATTCTATACCCCACATTGGTTCTGCAGGAATATAAATAAAACATAAAAAACAGACAGTGTTGGAACTCTTTTAAACAAAATAATATATATATATATATATATATATATATATATATATAAATATATATATGTGTGTATATATATATATATATATATACACATATATATATGTATATATATATACATATATACATATGTACATACACACACGCGCGCGCACACACACGCGCGCACACACACACATACACACACACACATATATATATATATATACATATATACACGCATAATTGGGAATTTTGACTGGCGATCGTTGGTGCTGAAGCCTACGGTTGCTTTCGGATTAAGAGACGAGGAGAAAAAAGTTTGCTAAGAAATGGAACGAAGGGACAATTTTCTCTTCAGTGGAGAGAAACACTCAGGGCTTATAATCTTTATTATAATTTTGCTATATTTTTGTTATGGGAGGTCATTTCTTTCCCGTATAGCTACGACTGGTCTTAAATGTGACTGCTGATGTATCCTCTATCGATGTTGCAGGGTTATGCTTCGGGAAATTCCTATACATAGCTCGTTCTCTTTTGCAGATGATGGTTTTCCATAATTGTATCATCCCCTGTGAGTTGCTTCTCGTTGATCCACAAGAGAAGCAATTTTTCTGTCTCTTCGTGGACAGACATGCGTTGTTTAGAGAACCTGGAGACACCCTTTGCTGTTGTAACGGCTTTGACCTCGTCCTTTTACTTCAGAGTGGTGTAGATCATCGACGGGCTTCAGTCGTATTGACGTGCTACATCCACTATACGCACTCCTCTCTCATGTTTATCAATGATTTCCTACTCCAATTCTATCGTAATCAGCTTTTTCTTCTCAGTACTGTACTGCTTTAGACCCATGGCTAACACAACTAATTATTATAAAATAACAGGAAAAAAAAAACGCACAAAATTTTAAAAAAATCACTAGGAGAAACACAACAGGGATGCTGCTACAACGAGATGAACCCGTGAACTAAGCTAGCGGTGGCTGCGCTTGCTGACAGAGCTCAGCGCTGAGTAGCGGTCGCTTGTATGACACGCACTCGTACTACGGATTTCCACTCGTACGTCAAGACTAATTCGCACGAGCCTCGGCAAATTACTCGTACAATGGTCGACTCGTACGTGTATGTATGTATGTATGTATGTATGTATATATATATATATATATATATATATATATATATATATATATATATATATATATATATATATATATATATACATATATATATATATATATATATATAAATATATAAGCAGAAAATGGAGAAAACATTAGATCAACACAAACAAATTGACCAACATCGGTTAATTACTTTTAATACAGAACTTACATATCATTACATAACATTTCTTACGGCCGTTTCGGCTACCAATGTACATCAGTTCTTACAAATGAAATTCCGAAAATAATATTCGCCATCTAGTACATGGAACTTCATCAGAGTGAATACGAATACAAAAAAAATAAAATAAAATAAAATAAAATAAACGAAGGGAAGAGGGAAAAGGGAGAACAATTGCGTCCATGTGACTTTAATGCAGATATTAAGGTCACTCTTCAATCTAAAAGAAATCCATGTTAAAAATGATACCTCATCCTTTATTTTGAGCTGTTATTTTTTAACATGGATTTCTTTTTAACCTATATATATTCTGTGTTTTGTAGAATGATACGTTAAGGAGCTTTTTTCATTAGTACCTCCACCTCCGGATTAGTTGAATCCATATATTGTGACTTAAACTGATATATATATATATATATATATACATGCGTGTGTGTGTGTGTGCGTATGTGTGTATACACACACTCACTTAAACATATTTGTTGCTTATAACTGTACATACTAACATGAATATGCACGTATGCTCACACTCGCATAATATACAATACAATAAATTAATACTAAAAGTACAAATTTTAGTCAATAACAAACAGGCTTTTCTATACACTGGGCAAATATTTTCATGGACATAAAGAGTAGGAGCGGCTAAATCTTGCACTTTGTGAGATTTATTTCACTCTTGACTTTGAATGTGATCAAATAATAATACAAGTACACAGCCTAGCATATCAATGAATACACTTTGTAAAGCATTCAATCATTTGGGAAATACGTCATACTCCAAAAACATAATCAGCAGAACTGGAACATTACGTGGAGCAGAAACCATTTGCAGTTAACTAAACCTCAATATTTATATTCAATTTAAAAGGTGACGAGATGGCAGAATCGTTAGCTCGCCGGGAAAAATATTTAGTATCATTTCGCCCATCTTCATGTTCTGAGTTCAAATTCCGTCGATCGTCTTTGTCGTTCATCCTTTCGGGTAGATAAAAGTATCAGTTAACATTGGGGTCAATGTAATCGACTTAACGTCTACCCTGAAATTGCTGGTCTTATGCCAAAATTTGAAAGCAATATTTTATATGCAAGTTAAAGGCAGCGAGATGGCAGAATCGTTAGCACGCCGGGCAAAATGCTCAGTGGTACTTCGTCCGTCTTCATATCCTGAATTCAAATTCTGCCGAGTTCGACTTTGCCTTTCATCCTTTCGAGGTCGATAAAATAAATACCATTTGAATAGAGGAGTTAATGTAATCTTCGAAATTGTTAGCCTTGTACGAAAATTTGAAATCAATATGTATATTCAATTTGAAACAAACATATCTACATTAGAGTGAGAATTCTCCACACAACCTCTATTTAACCACTACTACAATACGACGTTCTTGGACAATTTCTAAATACATGAAGGACATCGACTCACCAGACTCTGATGGCCCAGAAATGCTTATACTTCGCCCTAAATTTACGATCAGGAACTTAAAATAGCCGCGGCTGCCAGACTTGTCTATTGGCACCTTGTAACTACGTGTACAGAGCACAGTACAGTATCAATAAATTTGTATCATTTATACTTAAAACAGGTATCTGTAGTTCATTTTAATTATTTAAGTAAATTTAGTAGTTTTTAAATTTAGAATGTGACCATCACTTGTTCGAGAAAATCAGCAATTCGGGATGATATTAGAACTAAAGATTCAGAAAAATCGAAGTTGTATCTGTGTAAAAAAGGTCAAAATTGAAACAATGATGATACATGAGAGAACAAATCAAAGAAGATTAATTCTGTTAATACTGATCTATATTAATAAAAGTTTCTGTAGAATTTCTAGTTTTAGGGAAAGAGTACCGTCAACTGAATCTACCACTGTACACTGTTGGTATTTGATATATTTTATCAACATTGAGAAGAGGAAAATGAAAGCAAATATACATACATACATACATACATACACACACACACACACATACATACATACATACATACATACATACACACACACACACACGAACGCATCTGGATTAATGAGCAGAAGGAAGATAATGCGAAAGTAGAGCATATATATTCTTTGTGAGGGAGAATGTTGTCACTCTATGATCTATATTTTCCTATGAAATCATCAATCGAAAAAATATAAAAGTATACGTCCCTTGTATACAAAATTTTAAAATACATTCTGATCTATGTTTATGAAGGTTAATGTTTCGAGATGTAACGACATAAATGTGATAACTCAAGTATACAAGTCAGGGTGTGTGGAATTGCAATGCAATTTATAAGTAAATAACTAACTAAATAAACAGAAAATAATTTTAAAAAGATTGGTAGAAACTAAAGAAAAAGTTATATCGGAGTCCTTCCCAATCGGTTATTTTTGCGAATTAAAACACTGGGGTTCAAGATGACTGTTGATGATCTAGATAAGAAAGTTGGCTCAATAATGTTTAAAATGCACAATATCCTTCATTGCTAGCTCTAAATAATGCCATTTTTAAACACTAATTGTTGAGATTATACACTAATGCAAGACTAAATGCTGCATAACTCTTTAACTTCATACCTGGTACATTATATATTTACTTGCCATTCTCTAGACTATTGGACAAAGGAAACTTCGAGTTTATGAGATTCCCGAGATTATATTTCTACCAATATCGATATGCAAAAAATTTCATTTCAGTAGTCTTCATAATTCAAAGAAGAATTAAATGAAATTTTGACTCATCAAGCTAAGTTAAAGAAAACAGTTACGACTTTGGCCAAAAGATGTTTCTCTTCTCCTTTGTTTATATAGAATTAATCAGTATTTTAGGAGTTTGAATGGATATGAAGTCTTGGCATTCTTGCTTTCTGCATTACTTTATGTTGGTCTTGTAGTCTATGACTAGATAGAGTGAATGGGAGATGACTTTTAAATAGCGATTGAATCGCACTGTTAACACAGGTAGGACACAGTATTGACTCATAAGCCTTTGATATATTTGGTAGTATATTACGTTTGCCTAACGAAATACGGTGTCCCTACCAGTAATTAGTACTAATAACACTTCTAATTTCGGTACAAGGCCAGAAATGGTTATAGGAGGTGAAGATGATTATATCGACCCCAGTGCTCCACGGGTACTTATCAACGTCGAAAGGATGAAAGCCAAAGTCGTAATGAACCAGCAGAAATGCCTCTAAGCAATTTGCCCCATGTGCTAAATTCTAAGCAGTTAGCTCATCGGTAGCACATCGTTAGCACCAGATGCCTAAATCTTACTAATTATTAAGTATCGTAAACTAGATGCTAATAAAAGTATATCAAAGCTCACAAGCTTATTTTAACTATGAACGAAAAATTAAAAATAATATCCCTTGCTAAATACAGCATGAGGTTCTACCACTTGATGTTAACTATATGTACAACGGAAACCAGGCTGAACAACTAAAATAATGATCTACCGGCTTAAAGGTCGAGAATCTAAATTATTACTGACTTTCTATATTTAAATTATTATGTCACTTTGCCATGTATTAAAGGTCGGAGTAATATTGCTTTCAAATTTTGGTACAAGGCCAGCAATTTCGGAATAAGAGTTAAGTCGATTCCATCGACTCTAGTATGCAATTGGTACTTATTTTATCGAGCCTCCGAAAGGATGAAAGGTGCAGTCGAATTCGGCGGAATTTGAACCCAGAACATACAGACGCACGAAATGACGCTAAATATTTTGCTCGGCGTACTAACGTTCCTTATTTCTTTATTGCCCACAAGGGGCTAAACATAGAGGAGACAAACGAGGACAGACAAAGGGATTAAGTCAATTACATCGACCCCAGTGCATAACTGTTACTTAATTTATCGACCCCGAGAGTATGAAAGGCAAAGTCGACCTCGGCGGAATTTGAACTCGGAACGTAACGGCAGACGAAATACCGCTAAGCATCTCGCCCGGCGTGCTAACGTTTCTTCCAGCCCACCGCCATAAAAGTAGGAGTAATATTAGCTATCGTGTAAGGTGGCGAGTTGGCAGAATCGTTAGCACGCCGGGCGAAATGTTTAACGGCATTTTTTCTGTCTTTACGTTCTGAGTTCAAATTCAGCCGAGGTTGACTTTCCCTTTCATCCTTTCTGGGTCGATAAATTAAGTACCAGTTGCGTACTGGTATCGATCTAATCCACTGGCCTATTCCCCAAAAGGATCGATAGAATATGCACCAAGCTTTAAAAATAGGTACTGGTATGTTCAACTAAACCATTCAAGGCTGTGCTTGGGAGCAGTCTAATAACAGAAAAAAATTAAAGGAAATAAAAAAATGCACACATATATACATACGCACGCGCTCTCTCTCTCTCTCTCTCTCTCTCTCTCTCTCTCTCTCTCTCTCTCTCTCTCTCTCTCACACACATACAGTATATATAAAAAATTATGTGTATGCGCGTGCGTTATGTGTATCATAAACTTAGCCCTTCCTCCTACTCGCATATACATACACACACACACACACACACAAACATATTCAAACACATAACATAGATAGATAGATAGATAGATGGACGTGCACCCATCTGTATATCTGTGTGTTTGTATATGCGTGCGCGGATATGTTATATAAATTATGAAATCGCTGTAGAATATTAAGCATTTCACAAAATTTCTATTAAAAAAATATTACTTTCGAAATGAATGTAAGGGACATAACAATAGTTAGAAATGATAGTTACTTCCCTTGAACCGGTTATCGTAATTATCTACTCTTATTTGTATTCCTTAAATTAGCTTTTTCATTATTCATAATTAACAATTGTCACTGCTTGAAAAAGTGCATTGTAGAAAGTGGGGATGTCTGTTGTGGTATATAGTTATTTTCACTTCCATTCATTCAACTCCAATTTTATTCTGCCTGGTGGTTCCGCTATTGTTGAGGTCTCAGTCATTAATGAATCGCTGATCTGATGACAATCCAACAGAGAAAGTGTTTGTACTGTATTCACATTATCGAACATCTATGACGCTATATGCGGGATTTTTAGTTTTAAGTCATACGAAAAAATAAGCAAATAAATAAATAAATAAATAAAATAATGGTTTAAAATTTTAACACAAGGCCAACAATTATTATTATTATATGAGGTGGCAAATATTCAAGGCATTCCGATTTGTATCTTTTTTATTTGTTACAATATTAAACCAGTCTAGACGGCAAGCTGATAGAACCGTTAGCACTTCGGGCAAAATGCTTAGCGATATTTCGTCCGTATTTACGTTCTGAGTTCAAATCCCGCCGAAGTGGACTTCATCCTTTCATCGTCGATAAAATAAGTACCAGCTGAGCACTGGGGCCGATGTAATCGACTTCCCTCCTTCTCTCAAATTGCTGGCATTGTACCAAACTTTAAAATCAATATTAAGTCAGTCTACTTGATTTGCATCATGTTTCCTTGTCTAAAATGTAAATTCAACCCAAGCCCGAGAGCCTAAGGTCTACTTTTCTCATATTTTTACCTTCAAAACATAGAACCTGTTCTCATACGGTTTTATTTCTCTCTAGCATGCAACGGAAAAAAGCCTCAACCTCATAGTTCAACCAACTACAAATAGCAGCCAAATCTCATTCAAATCACAACTGACCGTCTTGAGAAAGGATAATGTATTTCTAGCTACTCCTGCAAGTAAATATTGGTATCAAATTTTGGCACACAGCCATCAAGTTCAGGGGCAGGGGTTAAGTTGATTACATTGACCCCAGTACTCAACTAGCACTTATTTTACCATCTCTGAAAGTATGAAAGGTAAGGTTGACTTCGGCGGAATTTGAAATCAGAACGTACAGACGGACGAAATGCAGCTAAGCGTGCTAACGATTCTGCCAGCTCGCCGTAAGTAAGTATTCTTTTCTACTCTAAATTTTGGAGGAGGGGACCAGTCGATTAGGTCGACTCCAGTACGCAACTGGTACCTAATTTATCGACCCCGAAAGGATGAAAGTAATGACAGACGAAATAGCGCTAAGCATTGTACCCGGCGTGCTAACGTTTCTGCCAGCACGCCGCTTTTCTGTAAGTGAATATTTATTTCTTTATTGTCCACAGGGGCCTAAACGTAGAGAGGAGAAACAAGGGCAGACAAAGGGATTAAGTTGATTACATCGACCCCAGTGCGTAACTGGTACTTATATAATCGACCCCGAAAGGATGAAAGGCAAAGTCGACCTCGGCGGAATTTGAACTCAGAACGTAACGGCAGACGAAATGCCGCTAAGCATTTCGCCCGGCGTGCTAACGATCCTGCCAGCTCGTCGCCCTAAATATATTATGTATTATACGCATTTAATGCCACCTTGATTTCACATTCACGATAACAAATAAACTACAATTTAAATTATTGGTTTCAAATTTTGACACAAGGCGAGCAAGTTCTGTGTAGGGGATGAGTCGTTCACATCGCCCCCCGCCAGTACTTAACTGGTACTTATTTTATCGACCTCGAAAGGGATGAAAGTTGAAGTGGACCTCGGCAGAAATTTGTATTCTGAACGTAAAGACGGTCGAAACGCCGGTAAGCATTTTGCCTGTCGTGCTAACAATTCCACCAGTTTGCCGTCTTATCTACAATAAAACTATTAAATTAATTATAATTCTACGCTTTGCAATCTAAAATTATATTAGACATATTTGAAGCACTGATTGCACATAAAAAACATTTTTTAAATATTTAACTTTTGTTGGAATCCGAGTCAATTTAGAGTATTCACCAAACCGGCATTGTATTGGAAAACTCTTGAGAAACACTTTCTGCCATTAATTAGGTCATTAAGGCAAAATCTTTCCCCAGTGCATTTTAAATTATTCCATTTTGATCGCTGCAAGTTAATTAGATAATTACAGCTCTTGCTTTCTTTTTCGAATTCAAATTGCGGTTTTTATTATATAATATCACTTTACATTGAAAATCTTAAGAGGAAATATATTTTTAATCTCTGTATCGGGTTTATTTCTTATAATCATGGAAACACGGAGTAAGGTACATTGCTATGTGTGACAGCTTGACAATATATATATATATATGTATGTATGTATATATATATATATATATATATATATATATATATATATATATATATATATATATATGTGTGTGTGTGTGTGTGTGTGTGTGTCTTCCTAGAGCTAAAAACGCCAGTAGCACTGTCCCGTATGGGACACCACACTTGGTTGGCAGTTATATGCTACGATACCGTATTGCTACTGTATGTGTGTGTGTATATATATATATATATATATATATATGCATGTCTGTTTGTGTCTGTGTGTGTATGTATTCATATATGTATTCTTACATGGACACACACACATGCAACCAGCGCATGCATACACTTGAGGTAAAGGATGAGAGGAAAATGGAGTTCAAATAAGCTATTAATGGTGTCAATTGAAAGAAAATTGGTCGAAAATATAAGATTCCACAGGCACTGCTACACATTTCGCCAGTCACCCATTTCGATAAAAAAGAAAAAAGACATAGAATTCTTTGCTCAAATGCACGAAAAATCAAAGGCACTTAAAAAAAAAAATATTTACTAAAAATAGGCGTAGACATATGATGCTAATCCATTTGAAACGTTGCACATCAATGGTCAGTTTAAATCTTTGCATATATTAGTGAGAAAGAAATATCTACTGATAATTGTGACCACATCTCTTGAGAGCAGACGACAGGCATGACCTGGCGGAAGTCTTTGACAGAGAAACCTCAACTGCTATCTGAAATATTGGTTTCAAATTTTGGCACAAGTTCTGAAATTTTTGGTAAAGAAGCTAGTCGATTACATTGACCATAGTGCTAAACTGGTATTATTTTATCAACCCAAATGTTACTTATTTTGTCGACGAAATTTAAACTCAGAACGTAAAGACGCTAACGACTCAGCCAGCTCACCATCTTAGTGTCAAATGAAATATTCTTTTCTAATCTAGGCACAAGGCCCGAATTTTTGGGGGGAGGGGGTGGGCAGTCGATTAGATTGACTCCAGTACACAACTCGTACTTAATTTATCGACCCTGAAAGTATGAAAGGCAAAGTCAACCCCGGCGAAATTTGAACTTAGAACGTAAAGGCAGACGAGATACCGCTAAACATTTCGCCCGGCGTGCAAACGTTCCTTATTTCTTTATTGCCCACAAGGGGTTAAACATAGAGGGGACAAACAAGGACAGACAGAGGGATTAAGTCAATTACATCGACTCCAGTGAGCAACTGGTACTTAATATATCGACCCCGAAAGGATGAAAGGCAAAGTCAACCTCGGTGCAATTTGAACTTAGAACGTAAAGACAGACGAAATACCGCTAAGCATTTCGCCCGGCGTGCTAACGTTCCTTATTTCGTTATTGCCCACAAGGGGTTAAACATAGAGGGGACAAACAAGGACAGACAGAGGGATTAAGTCGATTACATCAACCCCAGTGCGTAACTGTTACTTAATCTATCGACCCCGAAAGGATGAAAGGCAAAGTCCACCTCGGCAAAATTTGAACTCAGAACGTAACGGCAGACAAAATAGCGCTAAGCATTTCGCCCGGCGCGCTAACGTTTCTGCCAGCTCGTCGCCTGCTGTCAACTGAAATATTAACGAACGGAGGACTGAAGTTCTCATTTTATCAATGACTTGAATACGCATAACCACTCACCTATAGATATGTCAACACTCACACAAAATAGTCAGACAAACATATAATCCTACTTCCTATATTTGTGTATCTCTTTTTTTTCTGTCTTATTCATGGATTGCACGCAGAACAGCGAGAATCCAAACTATAATATATATATATATTCGTTTTTAATACGTTCTGGTTGATTTGAGCGAGAATATCTGATTGTTTTTGTTTTGTAATCTATCTATCTATCTATCTATCTATCTATCTATCTATCTATCTATCTATCTATCTGTCTGTTTGTCTGTCTGCCTGCCTGCTTGTCTATCTATCTATCTGAGAGTAGAAAGGGAAGTCTTGTCTAGTGAATGCTTCAAAAAAAGATGGGTGAATGTAGCAAGGATGGCACGTGTGAACGACGGAGCCATCTTGAGCATAAACCTATGAACAAGAAAAAAAAAAAAATCCAAGAAAAAAAATAAAACAAAGAGGCAAAAGAGAGTCACTTACTGTTATAGTTTCTTCAATGAGAATATTGACCAAGGTTACCGTGGTCTTTTCCGTAGGCTTTTCCTTCCACGGCTAAACCTAAACTGACCTCCCCTCTTTTTACACGAGAACATTACTGTGTGATACACGATCCCTATTGATCGGCCTTTCCTTCTTTTTTTTTTTCGATCCCTTTTGATCGAACTCCCCCTTTTTCCCTTCCTACGATCCCTTTTGATCGACACCCCCCCTTTTTTCCCTTCCCCCTCCCAAAAAGAAAAGCTCTACATTGTATTTGTCCCATCTTCGTTGAGCCCTGTGTGGCTAATAAAAGAAATGTATCTATCTATCTATCTATCTATCTATCTATCTATCTATCTATCTACCTATCTATCTATCTATCTATTTCCTAAGCACATTCACACGACCAGGCACAAATATTCGTACACACATACTCACTCACACGCACACGCATACAGAGACGAACACCCGTGTGCACATACACACTCACACACACACACACAGACACATACACACACGCGCAAAGTGAGACACACTCTGAAACACCAGTACACTCATACAAACAACTACAATAATACGCACATATGTATACATGCGCACGCACACATACACACGCACACGCGCGCGCATCCAAATGCTAGCACGCTCATGCAAGTTCTAAAGCTTGTGCAAAACATACAAAAAGCTTGACAGACACATAAACACATATAGACAGGGACAGTTAGACGCACGCATTCACAAGCGCACGCTCACAAGCAAACACACACACACAAGCACACACACACAAACACACACACACAAGCACACACACACAAACACACACACAGACTGATTACGCCTTACGTCGTTTTAGCACCTCCCTTAGCAGTGAGAGTTAGAAAATAAAACAGCAACAAAATAACAAAAGCATATCGATTCAAAATAAAGAATCGATTCAAAAATACTAATCGTATTGATAAGAACGAAATTAATTAGCGTGAAAATGTCAACCATACACAGGTAAGGGCAGTGGTGGTGTTGAAGGTTGCAGTGGCGAGAGTCGTTGTAGTTGTGGTGGTGGTGGTGGTGGGGGGTGAGGTCTGGTTGTAGTGCCGAGGTTAGTTGTAGTGGTGGTAGTGGGTTCAGAGCTGGTTTGTCATGGCGCGGGTAGCTGTAGTGGTGGTGGTGGCGGTAGGTTGAGGGCCCGTTGTAGTAGCGGGGGCGTAGTTGTAGCGGTGGTGGGTTCAGAGCTGGTTGCAGTGGCGGGGGTAGTTGTAGTGGTGCTGGTGCTGGTGGTGTGATGATGGTACCGTGATGGTGGTTGTGTTGGTAGTTGTTGTGGTGATGGTGGTAGTGGTATTGTAGTCTGGATGTTGTTGGTTGGTGGTGGTGGAGTTGAGAGATAGTTGTAGTGGCGGCGGTAATTGTGGTGGTGGTATTGTGGTGAAGATGTTGAGGCTGGTGGTGGTGGTGGTGGAGTTGAGGGATGGCTGTAGTGGCGGCGGTAGTTGTGGTGGTGGTATTGTGGCGAGGATGTTGTTGATTGGTGGTGGTAGTAGTGGGGATAGAGTTGAAAAATGGTTGTAGTGGCGGCGGATGATGGTATGGTGCTGATGATTGTTTTAATGGTTGTAGTGGCGGTAGTGGTTGCTATGGTATGTGTTGCTGATTGTGGTTTTGGTTGCAGTGATTGTTGTGGTGGTATTAGTATGGTGGTGGTGTTGGGGTTTGTAGTGACGATGGTATTCTCGATGCTGAAGGTAGTGATAGTGGTGGAGGTGACGGTGGTGGTGATAGTGGTGGTGGTGATGATAGAGGCGGTTATAGTCTTAATTGTGGTGGTTGTTTTGGTGATAGTGGTGGTAGTGATGGTGGCGGTGGCTGTAGTGATGTGGATGATAATAAATGGTGATCCTGATGATGGTGATGATGGAAGTGGTTATGATGATGGTGGTGGTGGTGGTGGTGGTGGTGATGAAAATGGGAATGGTGGCGGCGGTATGATGTTCATGGTGATGGTGACGGTAATTGTGATAATGATGATGATGATGATGATAATGATGGTTGTGGTGATAGTGTTGGATG
>NC_142936.1:46607744-46612744 GCF_046866305.1 Octopus bimaculoides
GTGGCTGAGCACTCCACAGACACGTGTACCCTTAACGTAGTTCTCGGGGTTATTCAGCATGACACAGAGTGTGAAAAGGCTGGCCCTTTGAATTACAGGCACAACAGAAACAGGAAGTACGAGCGAGAGAAAGTTGTGGTGAAAGAGTACAGCAGGGTTCGCCACCATCCCCTGCCGGAGCCTCGTGGAGCTTTAGGTGTTTTCGCTCAATAAACACTCACAACGCCTGGTCTGGGAATCGAAACCGCGATCCTATGACCGCGAGTCCGCTGCCCTAACCACTGGGCCATTGCGCCTCCACAGTTGTAGCAATAGCAGCACAATAAACAGCAAAAATAACAATAACTACAGAGCAACCACGAAGGCTTTTATAATACTGATATCCTCAGCAGCATCAGCAGCAGCAGCAGTAGAAGTAACGGGAACTACATTAGTTATAACAAAAACAAGAAAAACAGTAGTAGTAGTAGTAGTAGTAGCAGCAGCAACAGTAGCAGTGACAAACGACATCAGCAACAACATTAAGAACAACGAAAACATAATGAACAACGATATTTACAACAGCAACAGCAGCAGGAAACGTATGAATAACACATGCATTAGCAACAACAACGATAAAAACAGCAAAAGTCATTGTTGCAATAGCAGCAGCAGCAGCAACATAAGCGAACACAACGTCCATTGCCTCAACGACAGCAGAAATACCACAGGCAGCAAAAATAGCAGTTATAACAACGACAACAACAACAACAACAACAACGATAACGAGAATAACGAACGTGAGGAAATTATCAAAAGTAAATAAAGGGAAAAAAGTTGCTGAGAAATATTCATGCTGATTCATTACGCATGCGTGAAAATGTTTTATGAAAAGCGCTGTATTCCTCGGCGAAGGCGGTGAGTTTAACTTTCATCCCAGGACAGAAGTTGTGGAACTCGTTGCCGATTCAATAGCAAGAGTTTGAAGAGTTAAACTTATTGTTTCGGAGCAAACCAGGTAAGCTGGGATCATTTTTTGTTTATATATATAAATATATATCATTTATATATGTTAGCTTTTATCTGTTACTTGCTTACGTCACTAGAGTGTGGCAATGCTACGGCACCGCCTTGAGGAATTTTTGTCGAACGAATTGACCCCAGTACTTACTAGTTTTTGTAAAGCCTGTTATTTATTCTGTCGGTCTATTTTGTCGAACTGCTCGGTTGTCAAACGGTGATGAGGAACAAATACATATACAAAGTCCCACACATGTATATATATATATATATATATATATATATATATATATATATATATATATATGTATGTATGTATACTCTTTCTCTTTTACTCTTTTACTTGTTTCAGTCATTTGACTGTGGCCATGCTGGAGCACCGCCTTTAGTCGAGCAAATCGACCTCAGGACTTATTCTTTGTAAGCCTAGTACTTATTCTATCGACCAATTTTTGCCGAATCGCTAAGTTACGGGGACGTAAACACACCAGCATTGGTCGTCAAGCGATGTCGGAGGAGGGAGTGGACAAACAAAGACACACAAACACACACACACACACACACACACACACACACACACACACACACACATACATATATATATATACATACATATATATATATATATATATATATATATATATACATATATATATAGATATACGAAGGCTTGTTTCAATTTCCTTCTACCAAATCCACTCACAAGGCTTTGGTCAGTCTGAAATTATAGTGGAAGACCCTTGCTCATGGTGCCACGTAGCAGGACTGAACCCCCAGAACGTTGTGGTTGGGAAGCAAACTTCTTACCACACAGCCACACAAACAACATGAACGCACGACAAATAACAATAACAACAACAATAATAAATATAAAGAACAGTGACTGAAGTAAAATAATAAAACATTTCAGCAACAAAAAACACCAAACACTTCGGTTAAGAAATAACAAAACACACATAAAGCAAAAACAAAGAGATTATTACCGTATTTTAACGCGTATAAGGAACCCTCGTGTGTAAGGAACCCCCTAATTTTGGGGGCTTAAAATTTGGAAAAGGTTTTATAAGGGATTATAATACTGTCCATATATAAGAAACTCCCATATTTTTTAACCTAATTTTTGACAAAAAGGGGTTCTTTATACACTTCAAAATACAGTAAATATTGTTTTGAACATAAGCAGCAGGTTTAAACTTTCGGGGAGGTGCTTTGGTGAATAATATTGACTGTTACTTTACTTTATCGATCCCGTAAAGGTAAAATGTAAAGCTGACCGCAGCAAGATTTGAACACAGAACGTAAAGAATCATAATTAATACCGTATGTCATTTTTACCTATGTTCTTACGGATCTCTCGATTCACCGCCCATAGTAACAATTTCTAGCATTGGGACAGGGGCTCAAAGTTTTCAGGGAGGTAGTTAGTTAGTCGATATGACTGAGTCCTGTACGTATTTAATTCTATTTTGTTAACCCCGAAAGAATGAATTGCCTAGTTGATCTTGTGGAGATCTGAATTCAGAAAGTTGAAACCCGGAATAAATACATCAATTAATAATGGTTTCAAATTTTGCCACAAAAACAGCAATTTTGGGGGAGTCGATTACTTAAAGACGATCGAAGTTTCGCTTGGAACCGCCTCTGATATATGGCAGTTGGTGAATAAGGGAGTTTGTTTTCACTGGCCTCATCTGCGCTTTCTGCCGAGCGGTAGGTTTATCCTGAACTCTTGATAGGAGGTGATCCAGTTTTATTTTGAAAATGCCTACATCCACCCCGTGTAGGTCTCTCATACCACACATCCACCTACACGTATATTCATTTATACAAGCACACACACGCTTAAATACGCTTATACGCACGCATGCATTCGTACGCATATGCATGCATTCGTACGCATATGCGCGCGTACGCATATTTTCGTTTCCTTATGCATGTATACATTCTTGTGCAGATATACATGTGTGCATCGATCAGCACTCTTCCTGTTACCGCTCACTGAACTTTGATTTCCCAGGAGTAATTAACCAATTATTGGATTTAATAGATCTGTTCCTGAAATTTTATATGAAGTTTAAAATAAGAAAGAAGCAAAACAATTATAAAAAAAAAATGGAGTTACATTTTTTACGCATTTTGTCATTGCTCTTTTTTTGTGAGTCTTTATTACCTATTTATCTTTTCTTTTATATCTTCGTTACGCTCTATTGATATTTCATTTCTTCATATATAATATATATATATATATATACGCACATTATTACACATATTGTTTATCAGATTTCTGATTTTACAATTTATAAGTTTGCAAACTTTTTGACTGTGGTATAACAGATTCTACCTGTAAAAAATACATACATACACAGATATACACCTGCACACATATACTTATTTCTCTCTGTTTGTGTATTTATATAAAATATATATGCATACTTGTGTGTGTGTGTGTGTGTGTGTGTGTGTGTGTGTGTGTGTGTGTGCATGTGCGTATGTGTGTGTTCATATGTACCTATATGATAGCTGCAACTAAATTTCAGGCAATTTCATCTTTTAATTGTTAAGTTAAAGCAACGCGGATGTACCTTTTCAGTTCTGCTAAGGACCTACAATCTTTTGAAACAAAGATGTGGCAATGCCGAGCGAACTCGTGCAGCATATTTTCAAAGAGGTAACACTCATGATAAACACATGCCTTTATTCCCTCATGGAATTTATCATGGAATGTTTTACTGTTTTCAGCTATTACCGGCCATATTATAGAACATATCAAACATCAACCGATGCTTACAGGATCAAATCCATGGTAAACACCGTATGTCTTGGTTCTAAAAGAGCTAGTCTAACAATTAGATCAAAATTTGAAAGAAAATTTCTCTGAAAAGAAAAATCAAAGGACCACGGGATAAAATGAATATTTTTTTTTTTTCTTGAGGTGAAAATTTGTCGAATCAAAACTTCTGGATTCTTAATACAGGTGCTTTCTGCTTTCCAGTGAGGTTTCTAGTCTAAAATTTCATTCAGTTACAAGATCTTTTCTCGTCTTTTTACTGGAATCCACAGGTTTCGCTATGCAGTGTTTTTCTTTTCAATACATCTCATAATTTCCGAACTTGTTCTGTCACCTTTGTTTACAACTTTTTTAACACAACTTCAGTGAAAACGTAAATTCTGATGTAAACTCAGAAAATTAAGATTTCATAAGATCAAATACCATTTCAATATCCTGGTAGATTATGCATATTTCGGTAGCTTTAATCTGCTTAATTGTGAATAATTGCCATGTAAGTATATTCATGTATACTTACGTATCTTTAAATAAGTATATTGACACAGGCTTATTTTACTACTACTCCAGTAAACCTTACTTTTCGGAGCTGGCTTGTATCGAACCTGCTCTACTTTAGCAAACTTGAATCATTTATTATTCCTCTTGTCACTACCCGTGTTCCATCCTTACCCTTGTTCCACCCTTACCCAAAAACCTTACCCACATTGAACTCGCCAGTTTTAATTTATTTTTCTTTAATTTGGATCTGTCTTTGTCATTTTCCGATATATTTTGCCGTAGTACTGTCTCCAGCATCTAGTCCCTTTAAGCCAATAAAAGAAAACATTATTAGTGGAAATTTTATACCTATAACTCTGCTAAACAAAATTTTAATACTTTGGCAAAGGCCTACACTGAGAGGCAAGTGATTTTTATCAGTGTAGGTGAAAACACGAAAATCTATGCGTTTCCCAGCACATATATATATGCACACCTAACTTCACCTCATGCGAAACGTAGAGCGCATCGGAAATAATAGTGGCTTTAATGGGGCGATAGTCAATTTTTTTAGCGTTGGTCACCAATGCTTGATGGCTGCCCGGATGCAAATTGATTTCGTTTCCACAAGCTGGATCACTACATTTGTTGTTTTCATAAGCATTTGTTGAGTTATCAAAATAAGCAGAAAATTCTGAAGAACCGTTTAGCATTGAATGCCCATTTCATCAAAGAT
>NC_142936.1:46617744-46622744 GCF_046866305.1 Octopus bimaculoides
GATGAATTTTTTCATTACGAAATTTTTCGTTTTTTTTTCATTATGAGGTTTTTTCACGCTGACTACTTGATAAATTCTTATAAAGAATTTATCCTATATTATATATATATATATATATATATATATATATATATATGAGTGTGTGTGTGTGTGTGTGTGTGTATTTGTATATATATGTATGTGTCTATATATGTATTTGTATATATATGTATATGTCTATATATGTATTTGTATATATATGTATATATATATATATATATATATATATATATATATATATATATATATATATATATATATATATGGGGAGGGTCTGTGTGTTTGTGTGTATGCTTTTTGTTGGTGCTTGTCCTGCACCACGACTTTGGCAGGGATCGATTCGTTCGCCTAAACCCTTCAAGGTCGTGCCCCAGTATCTTCGAAGTTCAATGATTCAAACCAATAAAACATAATAGCCCTAGGACCAGTGTATTCTAAGATCATTTCTTAAGATAGAAAATGCGTGATTTGAAGAGAATTTCTTGAGAGTTTCTAACGTGTGAAACAAATTTATTGAAGCCCTCAACTTGTTCGGACTGTGTAACTGTCATTTCATCAGACTTGCGATTATACACGTAAATCTTCTTCATCATGCTCTAGGTCAAAGGCCAAAAGGACCTCGTTTACACGTTCATATATTTCAAAAGGTTTTCACTTAAAATGCAGTGAAATGACTGTAGAGAAATGGCTGCAGCTGGGAAGTGTAATGGTTGCGTAGGACTCTTCTGCACACTATAAATATAAAGTTAGCAATCACTCAACAACGGCAGCTACTACTACTACTACTACTACTACTACTACTACTACTACTACTACTACTACTACTACTACTAATAATAATAATAATAATAATAATAATAATAATAATAATAATAATAATACATGATAATACATGATAATCCAGACGATCATGATTACACACACACACGCACACACACACACACACACATACACACACACACACAAAGAAACAGAAACGCATATCCATATGTGCGCATACGCACATCCATGCATCCATCCATATATACATATATATATATTTGGAAGATTCTGTGTACATTTATGCATAACGTATACACAAGTGAGTGTAAATGCTTCTGAGTTTATGTATGTGTGCGCGTTAGTGTGTGTGTTTGTGTGCGTGTATTTGTGTTTCCGTACCTCTGTTTGTATGCCATAGTTTAAGTGATGATAGTAGTAGTGGTGGTAATGATGAGATATGTGTATATATGTATGACTATACGAAGTGATTTATACAGACAAACTGCCGATGAAGCGTGATATCGCTGCTCGGGATGGACGCTAGGTAAAAAGCTAATCCACGTTAAAGATGTTTTAACAGTGATTGCCAATGACATGAATACTAAACGTTACACAGACAATATTTAGTTTTCTCTTTCACGCTTCCAATATCGATTGATTGCCTATTGTTTGATTAAGCAGAGAATAAAGAACAGACAGATGCTTGACTAGTTCCATTTTATTAATGAGTCGAAGGTTCACAACAGAAGTCTGATCTCTTTGCTGGTTTTAAGATCTCCACACTCACTCCCCATCATATCCCATTCAACCATTCGTTAAAAGCAAACAAAATAAACCAAATGACTGGTCGTTGCTCTATATCGTACTGAACAGAACTGTTTTCTTTTCGGTTTCACTTTCAATGGCTTTAGTACAGAAATTCACACGGAAACATTTGTTGGTAGATAAAACGTTAATGTTTTTGGAAAGTACGTCTGTCTGTATTATTAATTGTGGTTGTCTCACTGTCAGTGATTCATTGCTGTGCCTATTCGCTTCACTCTCTTTGTGTTGTTGCATATCTACATACATACATACATACATACACGCACATAAACATATATGTTATATATATATATATATATATATATATATATATATATATATATATATATATATGTGTGTGTGTGTGTGTGTGTGTGTGTGTGTGTGTGTGTGTGTGTGTGTGTGTGTGAGTGTGGCTGTGTGGTAAAAAAAAATTGTTTTGGAACCACATGGTTCCGGGTTCTGTCCCACTGCGTAGCCCATATGGCAAATATTTTCCACTACATCCACGGGCCGACCAATGCAATGTGAGTGTATTTAATACACTGAAGTTGAAAGAAACCCGTCGTACACACACACACACACAAATATATATATATATATGTATATATATATATATATATATATATATATATATATATATATATATATATATATATATATATATATATATATATATATATATATATATATATATATATATACTATTTAGGTTGTTGTTTTTTTTGTTGTTATTACTATTTAACGGCAAAGTGAGCCTCATTGAGCTAAGTTTCTGCAAGTTGCCTACAAAAGTTTAAGTCACATGGAGCCGAATCAAACTGCTTAAATAATAATATGATTATAAGGAGTGTTTTGTGTTTGCGTATAGGTCCCGGTAACTTAGCTTTTGAGCAAAAGTGACCGAGACAATAAATATCAAGGTTTAAAAAGAAATACGCACTGGGGTCGATTCGTTAGACTTAAATTATTCAGCACGGTGCCTTAGTATGGCAGCCCTCTAATGACTTAAATGAATAAAAGATAAAAGACTATATATATATATATATATATATATATATATATATATATATAATGTGTGTGAATGGTTTTATATGTATATATGTATATGTATATACATATATATATGCATATATATATATAGTTATGTGTATATATGTATACATATAAATATGTATATATATATATATTATATTAGTGTGCGTGTATGTGTGTGTGCATATATCGATATAGATACACGCACACACACACACAAACACACACACACACAAAAACACACACACATATATATATTAGTATATGTATTCGTAGTTTTCGCATAGTGTTAGCATACATACGTACATGTATCTCTTTCGGATTCTCTCTATCTGTATATACCAGG
The DNA here is from genome assembly GCF_046866305.1 of Octopus bimaculoides. Taxonomy (NCBI): domain Eukaryota; kingdom Metazoa; phylum Mollusca; class Cephalopoda; order Octopoda; family Octopodidae; genus Octopus; species Octopus bimaculoides. Next base: position 46,620,731 of record NC_142936.1, read on the forward strand.
TTTATTGAACATTTTTTTTCCTCTTTCAAGCTTGAATAAATAGTTCGAACAAATTACACAGGAAAAGCGTTTATTCATCAAAACATATCAAATCATATTTTATTGTCAGTCGTCATCGTCGTGCCAAAATCTGTATTCCACACTTATAATATTTAGCTGGTTTAGAAGCATAAACATTTTAAAAATCTCTGTACCCGTTTTCAACCTCATCTACATTTTTCAACCAGCGTCCGTGCAGGAAATGAACCATAGCTTGGGAAAAGTGGTAACCCGTTGATGCAAGATCTGGACTATAGGCAGAATGAGGCAGGGCTTCCAACCCCTTATGTTTCTCAATTTCGCGCTTGGACACATTGGCTGTGTACGTTGGGGCATCGTCATGCTATAGTACTACGCGCCTTCGCTTGACCACTGTCAGGTAGCAAGCTTTCAAAGTGTCATATAATCGCTGCATTTGTTGAGATTCGATGTTAGCGTTCTCAACATGAGCATCTAGGACAAGTTTAGAGTACAATGCACCTCCGAAATTCCCCTAAACACACAGTATAACCTTTTTTTCAAACCACCCTTGTTTGACAACAGGCTCTGAAGACGGGAAACCACAGATTTCTCTTATTAAAATTACGACAATAGATCTATTTTTCATCTGGAGGATACGCTAGTAGTTGTTTGCAAATGTTCACACGTCGTTGATCTGCCTATATAAACTTTCATTTGTAATACGTTGTCATCAGTTAGTGTTTTGTACTATTCTAAGCATTTTAGTGTATGCACCTTCTAGTTTCTTCACAAATCCGTGTTGTACTCGATCTATACAACGACACTGGTTTGAATCAGATATTCTGAAGAATGATATTTAAATTTTTCTGGGTAGATGTGACTTACATATCTTTTCCATACATTCATTCATTAATACATACACACACACACACATACATACATACATACATACATACATACATGCATGCATGTATACATACATACATACATATACATATTTTCATATATATATATGTATATATACATATAATGTATATATATATAGTTATATATATTCTTTTACTTATTCTAGTCATTTGACTGCGGCTATGCTGGGGCACGGTTTTTAATCGAGCAAACCGACTCCGGGACTTATTCTATCGATCTCTTTTGCGAAACCGCTACGCTAAAAGGATGTAAACATACCAGGAACGGTTGTCAAGTGATAGTGTGGGGGGAGAAATACAGACACGCAAATATATATACACACACACACATACATATATATATATATATTCTCAATAAAAACTAACTTCACATGTCCCTCCCACAACCTTATCTATGTCCTAACCTGCTCAGGTTGTGGCCATAACTATGTAGGCCAAACGAGCCTTTCTTTGAGACGCTGAGTCACGGTGCATAAGGAACAGATTCGCTTCCCGCAGTACAGGCAAATTGCACTGAGCGCACATATTGACAGATGCGCAGGTGATAAAACGCCGAAGTTCCTTATCTTCCCCCTTTACCAGTGCAAAGATTCAATTTCAGTGCAAGAACGACTAAATAAAGAGAATTTATTCATTCAAAAATATAAACCACACCTCAATATTCAAATCTGACAACCTTAAATAAACTATTTTAAGGAATCACTTATCCTCCTTGACACCCATTACCTCCCTTGGTTCACTCTCTAAATCCTTCCTTATTTTTCAAACAGCCAAGATGGCGAAACCCCTTCATCATGCGAATTAATCATTAATCACTATACAATGACACTTGAAAAGCTAATTTAAATAGCGGAAAGCGGTTGGATTTTACAAAACCCATATAATATGTATATATTTATATGAAAAAATATTAAACTATGTGAAACGAAGACATTTTTCTTCATGTTTATTTACATATTTTCAACTCATAATTTTTACCACGTGTTGTTTACTGAATCTCCAGTATTTTTGCTCCTTATATTTCTATAGAAATATATATATATATATATATATATATATATATAGTATATATTGACGATAAAACTGAA
>NC_142936.1:46630244-46645244 GCF_046866305.1 Octopus bimaculoides
AAGAAAAGGTAGTAATAGTAGAAAAGAGGAGGTAGTAGTAGTAGACAAAGTTACAGAGGAGAATATGATTAAAGAGGTAGTAGTGGTAGACGACGTCGTCGTCGTCGTCGTCATCGTAGTAGTAGTAGTAGTAGTAGTAGTAGTAGTAGTAGTAGCTGTTGTTGTTGTCATTGTTAAAGCAGCAGCAGGTATAGATTGAAGAAGAAAACGAAGATTAAGATGAAATACATAAAGTATTCTGAGAAGAAAATAAGAATATTAACAACAGGTAATGTTTTCTAAAGGTCATACATGGTCAAAGAATGTATGTGTATGTGTGTGTGTGTGTGTGTGAGAGAGAGAGAGAGAGAGAGAAAGCGAGACGGGAGAGTATAAGTCGATACCATCCATCCCAGTACATGAGTTCATACTTTGATTGATCTGAAATGGTGAAAGGTACTATTAACTTTGTGGGATCTTATAGCCCGGGCCGTAAAGAACTGATAGAAATCTCTCAAGGCATTTTCTCCGACGCTCTAAAGACTCTGCCGATGTACCGCTCTAATCTTATTTTAATTATAATTCGTTATTTTAATTAGCTGCTAATAACAGTTATACCTTTCATGCCTACAAAAGTTGAAACGCTGAGACAATGGCCTTTAGATAACGCGGACGAGGACACGCGTCAAGATTGAAGACTTTGCCTGTCCAATGCATTTTCATAAGTTAGTCCTGTATGTCCACGCTTGTCTACAGATATTTAGTTAGCCTTTGTTTCTTTCATATGTTGTGGGTAATGCAAAGCTTCCCTTTCATTAGTCCCAAGATACTCTGGTTGTTGAAGCAAACTGAGAATGTTTATTATAGGTGATGCATGGACAGCGGAGATGTGTATATACACTTGTGTAGCACGTGTGATTCACAGGACAGGCAAAGAGTTATATATAAACAGGGATGTTGGATAGTGACTTTATTCAGTGAAGACATTTTAAAGAGTGGTGTAAAAACTAGACATAAGCTATAAAAAGAACCAGAAAATAAAGTATACGAAAAAAGTATTTGTTTAAAGTATAAACTGTTGCAATTTATCTCTGAATCTATTGAATGAAGATCTAGAGGGTTAGTCAAGTTAGAGTAGACACGTCACTGCCCGCCTGATACCTTTCATAGATGAGCATGGTGCACTTAGACGTGCTGGTTAACATTCTCTGTGAGTGACTAGAGAAGAAACATCAAGTCCTCTTGAAAATCCCGTTGCAGCGTGCGATATTATTGTATTATTGTTATTGAGTTTGTCTCTTTCATATTTCTTATATTCTAGTCCTATTTGGTGGGTAGCAACTAGGGCATCTGAACAAAATGCCTTGCAACGCATCTCGTTTCATTGTTTAATGACCGTAAATTGTGGTTTGTCGCCGTCGTCGTCGCTCTAGTGGTGCTCATATTATCCTACACCTGATTCAGAAAATGAAAATATTAAAATTTTGTGGAACATTAAGTTATCTTCTTCAAATTGCTGCAATCATAATGTGCTTCATAAAGCTCTGCCGGGAATCTCTGCCCACATTAGCTTTGATAGGTCCTCAGTTTCGTGCTATACGTCTTTGCCTATAATAGCAAAGTAGTTGAGTTATTTTCGTTCCGTACTCGTCTACTCATCCACAGTAGTCTCCCTCCAAAATATAACATTCGATAAGTTCATCACGAGATCAGTGATCAATAGAAAAAAATTAGATGTGATGGGTAGAACGTGTCTGTATATTACTTCCTTGCTTTTCTGCTCATACTGTGAAATGCTTTTAGCCCTTGTCTAGATCCTGATGTACATATCAAGGTAATCGTGAAACTACTGTACACAAAGTAATAAACTTAATAAATAAATAATAATCACATAATAAACCTGACATAATTATCAATTAAAGACAATGATCACAATCTATAAGTAATTAATACAACCAACAATCCATCCATCTTCTCAACCCCCTATTCCGGAAGGGCCGTAAGAATAAAGGGGTCTTCCACAGGGGGACTTTCATAATCGTCATTAAAATTTGCGTGAATACCTAAGCGTGACCAACTAAACTTAATAAATAAATAATAATCACATAATAAACCTGACATAATTATCTATTAAAGACAATGATCACAATCTATAAGTAATTAATACAACCAACAATCCATCCATCTTCTCAACCCCCTATTCCGGAAGGGCCGTAAGAATAAAGGGGTCTTCCACAGGGGGACTTTCATAATCGTCATTAAAATTTGCGTGAATACCTAAGCGTGACCAACTAAACTTAATAAATAAATAATAATCACATAATAAACCTGACATAATTATCTATTAAAGACAATGATCACAATCTATAAGTAATTAATACAACCAACAATCCATCCATCTTCTCAACCCCCTATTCCGGAAGGGCCGTAAGAATAAAGGGGTCTTCGTCTTCCACAGGGGGACTTTCATAACCGTCATTAAAATTTGCGTGAATACCTAAGCGTGACCAACTGTTACTATTGATGTCATCCAACTATGTTGCTCTTAGTCTACACCTAGGTCACTTGCAGCTTGGCTCGACATCAACAATCAGTCTGGCGATTCATTCCTGCGATAATCTAATCACATGTTCTTAGCACCGGCGATGTTACTTTTTATGGCGGAATAATTGAAACTTGGCCTGGAAAGACCCGCTGATCTTTGACTTCAAAACCTGTTGGGTAACGTTACTCCATTTTTCTGAGAAACCTCATTTTGGCCGCTAGTATTCGTGATCGTACACTTTTGATCAATACACTGTAATCCTGATCATTGGTAAAAAAAAAGTCAAGAAAAATCGAATTGTTACAGAAACCACAAATTACAGCAATTTTCTGTAAAAGGTAGTTGAAAAATTAGGGTGTTACAGTGACATAGTTGTTGATCTGATAATATTATGGCACTTACGGTCTCTCCTAAATTTACAATTGATCCAATTCGAATGGTATGCAACCACGTTGACATATTAACTCTAAGAGTTTTGACAAGCACAGTCCATAAAATATCAATACGAGATTCTATAAATATTGTTAGGACATTATTACATTGTAATTGTTTGAAACTTAAAGATTTTCTTGTGACAGTATTTGTATATTTTTGTGCATGTTTTCAAAGATTTGTATAATACAAGATTAAGAAAGAAAATAAATTGATGCATTTCAGATAATCATAATGATGTCATTGAGAAAAGTAATAGAGTAAAGGAGGAGGATGAGTTATAGAATGAAAATGAGGAGGCGGGGGGTAGGAGTTCCTTTGTACAACTGTCACAGAGACAAAAACATTGCAATATAAAGACTTGTTAATAAAGAAAAACTAAGTCATATTGACAAAAGAATCGATATGCAAAACAGTTTTTGCTTAAAATATTAATAACAATAATGATTTCAAATTTTGGTCCAAGGTCAGTAATTTTGAGGAAGGGTGTAAGTCGATTACCTCGGCCCCTAGCCTTCAACTGGTACTTATTTTATCGATCCCGAAAAAGATGAAAAATAGAATCAACCTCAGCGGAATTTGAAATCAGAGCATTAAAACGCACGAAACACGTAAAGAATTTTGTTCAGCGTGCAAAGGATTCTGTCACCTCACCGCCTTCACATCATCAGCAACAACATCAATAATAATAATAATACGGACGACAACGACGACGATGATGATGATGATATGGCCTTACGAAAATATATAATCATAAGATATGATGTACTCCCATATACAAACCAACATACACTCTTATATTGTGTTTGTGCGCACTCAATTATGCGTGTGTATCTGTGTTTGTGAATGTATGAATTTATGTATGTGTGTGTGTATATATATATATATATATATATATATATATATATATATATATATATATATATATATATATATATAGACATATGTATATATATATATATATATATATGCATATGTGTGTGTATATGAAAATGGAGTAGTTTTGGTGAAGCATTGTGTGACACACACACACACGCGCGCGCACACACACACACACACACACACACACACACACACACATACATACATATGTACATACAGCTGGATCCATAGATTTTTTATATATCCCCAGACATAAGCCTGACATTGTTTTCTGTGATTTGAATTCCTGGTGCTATTTATAGTCGCAGCCGGCTGTCGCATTGTATTTCCTATGCGTATATATACGTACATACCTTTTTGTTTACTGTCTCTCGTTTTCCTCTTATATATATATCCGTATATAAAGAAAAGTTATGTGTCTCGCATGTTCGTACAGATGTATATGTATTGCTCTCTCTCCCTCACTCTCTGTTTGTCTGCTGCTCTGTGTGTGTGCGTGTGTGTGCGTGCGTGCATGTATGTATGTGTGGGTAGGATTTGGGCGGTTGTGCGTGTTTCCATTTTTTAAATGCCAACCAAATCTCAAGAGGTCTGTTACAATAGTAATCAAACATTTTTCATGCATTTTAATTGAAATAAAGATTATAAAGAGACAATGCAAAGTAAAACAAACACACACACACGCACACACACTCACACACACACACAACTCACACCTACACACACGCACTCAAACTCATACATACTCATATTCACGCACGTAGAGACAGATCACAGATATATACATATATATACGTATATATCACATATATGTATATTGATATAATTATATACACGTATGTATTAGTATATATATATATATATATATATATATATATATATATATATATATATATATATATATATATATGTGTGTGTGTGTGTGTGTGTATACACATGCATGCACACACAAATACACACACACGCACTCAAACTCAAACATACATATATACACGCACGTAGAGACAGATATATCACATGTATATTTATATTATATACATGTATGTATGAGTGTGTGTACATATATATATGTATATATGTATGTATTTATATATATATATAAGTATATATATATATATATATATATATATATATATATATATATATACACGCACATATATATATACACATAGGTATACGTGTGTACATATATATATATATATATATATATATATATTTTGTTTGTGTAATAAAATTCTTCTTTTTTCAGAGTTGTTCATTATGAGTAAAAGTAAATTTCTAAATTTAGATGAAAAAAATTTGTTCAATGCTCCCGATTTTGCGGCTGAAATTTCTTTATGTATCTGGCAACAATACACCAATACATGTGGCAGAACATCCTCCTGACAATGTATATGTCGTTTCCAACGAGGAAGAGATAGATGAAAATGAACTTAGTGATAATTACCCAAATGATGTACCTGGATACTTGCAATTGCTCTTAAATGGTTTAGAAGATTCAGGAACAAATGCAGCCGATCGAGTTGAGCCTGCATCTAAACGTCGAAAGTGCAAAACGAAAACAAAACCAACCTGGAATAAGTCACAAGAAAATTTTCATGTTGAGAGAGGAAATGTTGATGTAATAAATGATAGAATGAACAAAATAAAGAATCATTTCAAGGATATATCCCCTGTAGAGGCTTATGAAACACTTTTTGATGAAGATGTGATGACCAATATTCTTTTCTACTCTAAGCACAAGTCCAAAAATTTGATTAGATTGACCCCAGTACGCAACTGGTACTTAATTTATCGACCCTGAAATGATGAAAGGGCAAAGTCGACCTCGGCGGAATTTGAACTCAGAACGTAAAGACAGACGAAATACCGCTAACGTTTCTGCCAGCTCGCCGCCTTAATGTTATGACCAACATTGTAAGACAAAGTGTCATATATGCTACTCAAAATAATCTACATAACTTTTCATTTTCGCTGGATTACTTGAGAAAGTTCATTGAATTGTTTTTACTGACAGGCTATCATCACTTGCCACAAGAACAAATATATTGGTGTGAAATTGTAGATGTAACGATCTAGTTCGTTCGTGAACATATAGCACGAAATAGATACATTGAAATGAAAAGAAATTTGCACTTCAGTGATAACTCTGCACTTGGAACAGGCGCATTTCATAGAACCCTCAAAATTGCACTGCTAATTCAAATGATGAACGAAAGATTTGTGAAATTTGAGGCTTTTTCAAAGCACCTGAGCATTGATGAATAAATCGTGCAGTATTACAGCCGTCATTTTCTGAAGCAATTTATAAGAGGTAAGCCAATAAGATTTGGATACATGAAATGAGCAATATGCTGCTCCACAAGTTATTGTTTTCATGTTGACTTGTATGAAGGACAAGATTCATCATTTGTATTAGGAGCTACAGTTGTTTTGAACAAAGTTTTGCAACTTCAGAATCCTTCAGATCACATACCTTACTTTGATAATTTTTTCTACAAGTTATGAGCTACTGAAAATACTGACTGAGAAAGAAGTTTCAGCAGCAGGAACAGTAAGGAGTAATCGCACTAATAAATGCCTACTTGTTCCTGATAACGAATTGAAGAGCAAGGCTCGAGGCTTCTATGATTACAGACTCGACACATTGAACTGAATATTTGCCACTGTTTGGAGAGACAACAATAATGTGAAGATGCTTTCAAACTATCAAGGTGCACTGCCAGCTGAAAGTGTGAAAAGATGGAATAAATAAATGAATAAGAATGTAAATGTACCACAGCCCAAGTGTTTTGCTGAATACAATACTTTTATGGGTGGAGTAGACAAAATGGATTGTGTAATTAATAAGTACAGGATCAAAATCCGCGCTGAGTGATGGTATTTTCCCATTTTCACCAACCTTATTGGAATGGATGTTATGAATGCACATATTCTTTACTGTATGGCAAATGACAACGTTCCTTATCTCGAATTCAGAAAAAGAATTGTCGAAGCCTATATGGTTACTTCATCTTTATCTGATCCAAAAAAATCACGTCCACCTTCTTTGGGTAAGACGTTTGAAAAGCGTGTACCAGATGAAGTCAGAAAGAATCAGTCTGGACACTTCTTGGAAAGAACTAATCTAGGAAGGCAAAGAAAGTGTGGTGTGTGCAAAAAAAATGTCAGGAAACAATGCTCAAAATGCAACGTAGGTTTGCACGTTCATTTGCATGTTTTTTTTTTTTTTACAAAATCTTGTGTTTACAAATGTTTTAGCTGGAATCCTGCTTAAATAGAATAATTTAAAAAAAATATTGTGTTAAATACCTGCTCATTTAGTTGTTGTAATAGGTTTATTTGCAATATAAAATTTTCCTTTAATAGTCGGCTTTTGTTGACCTTTCTTGCCATGACACCCGTTTGGGACTTTTCGAAAATTTATTATAATTACCAAAATAATTCACATATGAAAAAAATTTAAATACTATATTTCATTTTAACTCCTAAGACACCTCACAAAACCAAAAAATATGAATAGAAAAATTTGGAAGTTAATGGGTTAAGGTGAAGTCATTTGTGAGGTGGGTTTGAGGGCACGGTGCAATTTGTAATGGCTAATCTGTTAAATTTGAATAGAGAATCAATTGGAAATTTACATTTATTGTAATTCAGTATTATAATTCGGTTCATGTGCAACTTTTAAGAACTTAGATGATTATTTGTTATGCCCTTTTTGGTTTTACCACGTATGATGACGTCAGCTAAATAGGTGTACATACTTTCCCTCGCGTTTTCACGGATCAGATTATGATTCATTGCAAATACGTAAGACCAAAACTAAAGCATTTTAAATTAAAAAGAATGTCCTTCTGCCTCAGAAACATTAAATATTTTCCCGCCAAAATGCAGTGCAACAGTGATAAATGTTATACTAATCAACAGTACTATATATCTTGTAAGAAGATATTTTGTTAAGTCTACTTAGACAGTTATCATTTGAAACAGCGGGCAAGCGTGTAGATAAATGAAGCTATTAATAGTTCCTGAGAGGTAAACAGCTCTTAACTATTATAAACGACATATGAATACTGAAAATAACATTGGTACAGCAGTCGTATTGTATGAGAAATCTATTTGGAGCGTCCTTTACCTTTAAGTCGAGTTTACAATATTTCTTGATAGTCGTAGTAAGTTCAACCCATGCAATCTTTAACAGGCAACTTCAGGTTACGCGCAACTGAGTTCTATAAAAAAAAATGCTGAAATATAGTGCCAATTAGTTTTTGAGTGGAGCTCTGTAAGCGGCTAAATCAAAGAGAGACATTTATTGTAGAAGATATGCAGGTAAATGACGGAGAAACAATAGAAACGTTCACTGGCTCCTCCACAGATTTACGAACCTTCGAAAATATATCCCCATTATGTTATATTGAAAGTATGTGGCATCATTGGTTGGACATTTGGTGCAGTCATGTGGATGAAAATTTCCGTACAAATAAAACCCTGACAACGAAAAGGTGTAGCTTCATAACAGGAATGAAGCATTTTAAAGATGATTTATGTTAGAAATAGAAAATTCTTCTGTAGTCATTTCGACAGTTGCAGATGCACAATTTTCTACTTGCAGAACAGAGTCGCAGATCTGATTATCCTTCATAATATTCTCCAAACTACGATCCCGATTCATCGCTGAAATCAAATCTAAAGCTTTGCTTTCTCATCATGAAGTTTGTATGTAGATAGAATAAATTCTGGTTATGAGTTAATCGCCAAAATATTCGCCACTCTACATCTCCGTCTTCATATATAGAAGGATTCTAAAATAATCACACCTTTAAAAGAGTTTCCTCTGGTGCAGGCTTACCTCTTCTGTGTCAAAGGTTTTATTTATGTTGCTAAGAATCGAGAATATATATATTGCTCTGTATATACATATTTGTCAGCTTATCAAACTATCTATATATATAAAAATGAGAATGTGTGTCTGTCTGTCTTTGTGTGTGTGAGTGTGTTCCCCTAAAACTCGAGAACGACACAACCAATTTCATTCAAATTTTACACATGTCTTACTTAGGGTTCCGGTTGTGTTTTAGTCAAAAATTTTTTTTAACTTCTTGCATAGTTCGAGCCCACAGCAACATCATATCTCCTCCACTATTTAAATATTACGTGTCAAAAGTGAAACAAAAACACTCATGTCAAATACTTTCACTTTTAAAATGAAACTATTCCACTAACTGAAACAATCACATTTCGATACTGTAATGACAGATACTTTCACTTTAATGGTGTATATATATATATATACAGAGAGAGAGAGAGAGAGAGAGAGAGAGAGAGAGAGAGAAAGAGAGAGAGAGAGAGAGAGAGAGAGAGAGAGAGAGATGTATATGTATACATATACATGTATATGTACACGTATATGTATAGATATAGATATAGATCTATATGCATACATGTATATGTATACATGTGTGTAGATGTATATATATAGGTGTACATCTAATATGTACACATATATAAATGCATACAGATATCTATACATATATACACCCATACACACACACATATATGCACACAAACACACACATTAGTCATTTGTTTTCTTATCCAAAACTACGTCAAAAGTATTGAATGGATCTTTAAGAAATTTGGAAATTATATTCTATGCATAATGGCCATAACCCCCATGAAAATTCATATATTTTTGATGTTGATGAAATTTTAACCATACATATCACACACAAATAAAGTAATATTTCTAAAATTTTTTCTTCTTAGAAGTTACAAAGACCCCTTCATGGGGACTTCACATCCACAATTTAGTCATTTTTCCTAAGCAAAGACGAATACAGTTGTACCATTGGTAGCTATAGGGTCACCCGAACATAACAGATGAGCATTATTTGTAATTCAACGGTACAACAGTGTAAGACTTACATTGTGATTTCTGCAATGTGGTGCATAAATTGTCAAGTAAATGAGACTCCTCTTTGCCTCCACTGATTCACTTGCAAAGTGATGAGTAAAATTATTTCGTTGCAGACCTCCTTTGAGTCTTTTTATTACCACTGCGACACATATAGTCCCCAGTTGGTAACATTGATTTCAAGGCCTTCCCAGATGAGTGACTGGTTGTTCTAAGACATTTATTGATTGTAAATATTTTCTGCCCAGTTACCTATCGATAGAGTGGTCATTTGCAAACTCCAGAGGCGACACTTTCATTTCCCTTTACTCCAAACGTCACACATTGTTGTTTCTATTGAGTCATGCCCTTCCAATTGCTATAGATCCATAATGCATCTTAAAGCTGTACCTGTCACCTGTATGGTGAGGAATCCTACATTGGGGAGTAGTAACGACTAGGCTACGGTAGCTGACTAATTATCGTGATCATTCGTCTTTTGCTTTCCTGTAGCTTTGCTCTCTTTTACAAACACAGTGAACATACATATATTTCCTATTTTAAAGAAATTCAAAAATACATATTACACACAAGTTAAAAAGATTCCCAACAATTAAACTTCTCTGGTTGACATTAATACACCCATCACCAATAGGGGCCTTAACCCCCACAATTTTCAGCTCCATGAGCTCCATTTTTCAGGAGCAAAATTCTTTTAAGGTCCATGTAGTGTCTTAGGCCAAAAAAATTTTTAACTTCCTGCATAGTTCGAGCCTACAGCAATATCTTATCTCCTCCACTATTTCAGTATTATGTGTCAAAAATGAAACAATAACATCACTCTACTGTAATGTCAGATACTTTCACTCTAACACTGAAACTATTCCACTATTTCAGTATTACCTGTCAAAAGTGAAACAATAACATGTCGCTACTGTAATTTCAAATATTTTCACTTTAATATTTTCAATTTCATACTGAAACTATTAAAGTGAGACTATACTCTCACATATATACAGGCATACTATAAGACCCAAGTAAAAACATTCTCAACAATTCAACTTCTATGGTTGACATTAACACCCCCACCCCCAATAGGGGCCTTCATTCCCACATTTTAGAGCTCCATGAGCTCCATTTTGCAGGAGCAAAATCTTTTTTACAGGTTCCAGAAGACTGAAATTTTGGAATATGCGCATAAAGATCAATAGTATGGGATACATGTCTCATGATTAGAATTTTTTTAGGGTGTGTAAAGAGGGAAAGAACCCTCATGTGCAATTTTGATGAAATTCGAATCATATGTATTCCAGTTCCTTACAGAAAATATCACAGAAAAGTCTCATTTTTCAATTGCATGTAACATGGGCAACGCCGGGTATCTCTGCTAGTTGTCTATAAAACGAAAATTTAAGATCTTTTTTTAAAAAAATTAGTTTTTTAAAAAAGATCTTACCATACACTCTTTAGTCAAATGCTTGTGAATGATAAGCTAATTGACGGTGTAGGTTTTTCTTTTTAAATTTTTTATTAATCATTTACTGCACTGAACTATGAAATGATTTGGAAATGTTATGAGGAAAGAGAATTCACAAGGCGTCTCAGATAAAATTTGCCAGTATCTTGTAAGTATAAGGAGTGACTGTTTAAATATACAGAATCTGTCGATACCACTCTGGGTTCATTGACGTTTCTTACGAACGATTACAATTTTAGATAATTAGATTGAAAGGGTAATAACTGCATAAGCTTCAATAAAACTATATTTAACGCGGTGAAGGCTTATGAACTAATGGTTAAGGTGTTGGGCTTGTAATTTTCTAGATCGAGGTTCGATTCTCGGACTGGTCGGTGCGCTATGTCTTTGAGCGAGGTACTATACTTCATGTTGCTCCAATTTACTGAGATGAAAATGATTCCAGTGGAACCTGGGTCGGGAGTCAACTCTGTAACAGACGAGCGCCTAGTTCAAGGAAGAGTTTTGTACTTTTAGCCTAAAACACTTTGAAAATTGGTTAATTTCCGGCCTCATGGGTCTGTAGGTTTGAGGCCCTCTTTATTTTACAAAACATTCCAGCTACATCAAAGGTCAAACTAGCAAACTGTAAATATAGCTGCAGCAAGTAATAATTGCAAATCTTTTGGAAATTGACTCACTTCTATTGAGATTGTATGTGTGCGCGCGCGTCTGTGCGTGTTTTTAGGCCCTGATGTAGCTGTAAAATGTTATCAGGCGTTCAACTACGAGTCCACTGCATCTTATAGCGGAAACAGATATACACTAATGAGGTTCAGAATCGCTTATTCCTTTATCATATATAAGACAAGGTATAAATAATGGTCATTACATATTTTACTTTTATTAGAGTAAATATGGATTACAGCCGTTTCCAGTAATCATTATAGATACTTCATTGATAGGTTTACTCAATTGATCAGTTGAGAAGAATCGAGCCACCTAAAAAAAAAATTAATGCTACTTTCGTCTGAGCTATTTCAAGCTATAACCAGAAATGGCTGGTCGTCACTTCCAAGCGTTACTTGGTCATATGTATCATACTCTCGTAATTATTTTAGGTGCCTTTAAATTCGAAACCAGATGTATTCAACCTCTCGGTCCTCTCAGTTTTCACTAAATATATAGATGGATGTTATACCAACGTAGTGTGATAAAAATTTCATCTGAGTTGACTGAAGCATCGTGAAATGAAGTGTATTGCACAAAGAAGCCACACTGTGAAGAAATTGAACCTACGTCTTTATGATCTGGAACACAACACCGTTACCATTAGGCCATGCACACCCACTATTGCTATTATAATACAGCAGTATTTAAACAAAATTTTTACATGCATTAAATGACTCTAACATCCATTGACTGCGTTATCCAGCGGATCATCTTGGATTTGCGTATTCCATCGTCAAACCATTCAGAGTTGTCTCAACAGCGTTGAAGCACTACCCCATCCGGGGAAAAGTAGTGCACTAGGATCACTACATACACAATCACTCATATATTAGATTAGTGGTGGGCTCTGAGATATGTAGGGATCTCAGGCAACTGAGATCCCATGGTTTCAGACTGGCGCCCCATCCGTTAGCTTATCAAACTCCCACTACTATTCTTCTTTTACGTACCATCAATCATTTGCATATCACGTGGCCATCGTGTGGCCATTGCTATCGACCCTTCAACCAAGTATTTTACCAGTGAGCACCCGAACAGCCAAATAGATCTAGATCAGTTGCTCTCAACCAGGGTCCGTATGAACCTTAGGGCGCCACACCAGATTTTCTTGTCGAAATTTATCTGCAATGAATTGATTATACTTCTACAATACAGAAAATGGATCTAGTCTTTCTCATTCGCAAAATGAGCCTTCCCCCACTCCTTAATTTTTCTCAGATTGCTTTCAATTTTGGTGTATCGATGCAACTCTGAATTTTGATTACGATCAACCAATTACTTTATGTCGTAAATTAAAAAATCTGATGTTATTTGGAATTAAAGTTGGGAGATTTGGGTAATTTTAGCCAATCAACAGACAGCGTGGCGTTACCAGCTTGTTACCATGACAACTGTACGCTGTGTTGTGGTTCACTGTTATCTGTGCTTCTGTTGTCTATGTTTATTTCACCCGCGTGTTTTAATTTTTCTGTGTTAGTATATTACATATTATTCTGTTCTACCTGTGTGTTAGTATTTTTACATATTTTTATTTCATATATTTTTGAGACTCATTGACTCAGATAGCTGGATTTATGATTTCACTAGGTCAATTCTGTTCATAAAAATTTAAATTAGGAGTATTTCTTAAACTGTTAGCTTCACTTTTCAACAGCTTAACACAAATTTAGCCCACGTAACAGGAACTGAGAGGGATATTGTGGAACAGCTAATTTGACATTAGTTTTGAATTCTGCATGCAAAAACATAAAATACAGGTATTCTTTTTTCTTAGGACAAATTCTTTCCTGACCAGTGTTATTCTTATCGTAGTTTACAAATTCAAGCATGAAAACGTTACTCAACTTTGGAGTTTTGGAGACAGACGACCCTTTTTTCACACACACACGCACACATGCACTTATACATTAATGGCAGGTATACGTAATACTGAAGTACGCATGAAGTAAACACATGCAGACAAATATATTAATATAATAAATTTTTGAATGTGATAAAAACATACAATCAATGAAGATACAAAAGAAACAGTAAGATGATACATGTTGATTTTATTAGGTATTTCTGTTTATTTAGAAACCTACAATGAACAGGTCAGACGCTAAACTATAAACTTCACAGGGTACAGCCTTAAAGTTGACACCGCTCCGCTAAACGCAGAAAATTTCTGTCTCGCTATTGGCTAAAACTACCCATTTTTTCTTTTCGATTTTTAAAGCTCTGTAACTTTTTCGTCCAGTTTTTTTTTTTTTTTTTTTTTTTTTTAAATTCTCTACAGCATCAAACCTTCAAAGCAATGAGACTGAAAGCCGATTTTCAGATTTTTTTTACTTCCTTTTAAAAATGCATAATTTGCGAATGAAAAAAACTAGATCGCAGAAAATATTTCAATGATTTGTTCTATCCAGTTCCTGATAATATTTAATTATAAAAATATAATAGGACTTCTTTTAAAACATTTAGTGACTAGGAGGGCCCATCCGAGTAAAGTAGGAATGAAAGGGGGTCTACTGGTAAAAAATGGTTGAGAAACATGTATTTCTTTTGCAAGATTCCTGCTATTAAATTGTGTGTCGAAACAGATATTGTTATATTTGGGGATGTTCATATTTTTGTCAGGAAGAGACACGTTGGATAGAGAGTTACTGAAGAGATCAAAGGATGTGTGATGAAAGATTTCAGGCAAAGTGAAGACCAAGTTTACAGGTTGAGAAACACAGTTCTAGATATTTCTACGTATCGAAGACTTCCAACATACAACCAATCATATTTACCATCAAGCTATTTCAAAATTCTAAGCATTCAAGCAAACATCTTTAACACCCGTTATTCATCGTACATCGTTCACAATTCATCCGTGAAACTATCCTATCTTTCAGTCAAACCACTCACCCTTACCATCGAATCAAATACGCGTTCATCCACCCTCATCACCAACACTATTCTTAACATTCAGCTACTTTTGCCTTGAAATTATTCAATCTTCAAAATAATTCAACCGACCATCCGACCATCCTTCCACCCATCCGAACAACCATCTACCCGTCCGTCCGTCCGTCCGTCCATCCATCCATCCATCCA
>NC_142936.1:46655244-46665244 GCF_046866305.1 Octopus bimaculoides
TGTTGGCACTCCGTCGCTTACGACGTCGAGGGTTCCAGTTGATCCGATCAACAGAACAGCCTGCTTCGTGAAATTAACGTGCAAGTGGCTGAGCACTCCACAGACACATGTACCCTTAACGTAGTTCTCGGGAATATTCAGCGTGACAGTGTGACAAGGCTGACCCTTTGAATTACAGGTACAAAAGAAACAGGAAGAAAGAGTGAGAGAAAGTTGTGGTGAAAGAGTACAGCAGGGTTCGCCACCATCCCCTGCCGGAGCCTCGTGGAGCTTTAGGTGTTTTCGCTCAATAAACACTCACAACGCCCGGTCTGGGAATCGAAACAGCGATCCTATGACCACGAGTCCGCTGCCCTAACCACTGGGTCATTGCGCCTCCACTGCAGTAGGATCACCACTGTGCATACAAACATACAAACGCTTCAAGTGCAGAAATACCTCCAATTGCTTCAAAGTCACCAGTTCCGACACTCTCCTTTCTATTACACTTTACAGGAACGGTAACATCATCAACCTTACCGATATTGGAGGGCCTACAAGGATCATATGCAATGCTCCTTTCTTTAGAATCAACAAAAAAAAACGTTACAATCTATCTTTCTATTTTGTTTTTCCTTTGAAACAATACGTGTAGTTTGAGGTAAAAGAGACTGTTATCTATGCGGCTACGTGGAAGGCCTCTCTTTGGTTTGGTAATAAATCTTCAAGCGTTTCAATGTTGTTATTATTTGGGTTTCAGACAACTTAATTGTGCTGTATAGATTTAAATCTTAACACTTCAGGGTTTAACCTCCGAGTAGCTTCAAAGAACTGCCAAGGAGAGATCAATTCATAGTAATAGACTGTAGAAACACTTCATAAGCATTTTATATCGATCCCTTCGATTTTCTTATAATGCTGAATTGATATATTCATATGAGATACAGAGGATCAGCAAATTATGACTAGAAATAATATATAATATTTCTACTAATACTTAATAATATTTCTAGGAATATTAACAAACCATTATGAGTAATGTTATCTAACTATTATTTAGTTATGATACACAGAAAAGAACGATATTATTAGTAATAATATCATTCAATATGAAAGGGTCACCACTGTTAGCCAACACAAATAATTGCCCGTGGTTTTATTTTCTTCGTACAATATATATATATATATATATATGTGTGTGTGTGTGTGTGTGTGTGTGTGTCTGTGTGGGTGTGTGTGTGTGTGTGTGTGTGTGTGTATGTATATATATATATATATATATATATATATATATATACATATGTATATATCTGAATATATATACATATATATACACATATGTATATATATATATATATATATATATATATATATATATATATATATATATATATATATATATATATATGTATATATTGTACATGCATATATCAAGAATTGGTGTGTGGATAAGAAGTTCGCTTTACAACCATGTGGTTTCGGGTTCAGTCCCACAGCGCAATACTCGTGACAATTGCCTTCTGCGAAAACCTGGACTGGATCAACGCCTTGTGAGTAAATTTGGCAGGAGGAAGCTTGTAGCGCGAGCGCGTGTATGCGTGCGAGCGTGTGTGTGTGTGTGTGTGAGCGAGCGTGTGTGTGTGTCACCACCGCTTGACAACTGCACCTGGTGTGTTTACGTTCCTGTAACTTAGTGGTTTGGCAGAATTAGTACTGGGGTCGATTCATTCGACTAAAACTTTATCCAGGGCGGTGCCCCAGCATAGCAACAGTCTAATGACTAAAACTAATAAAACATAAACATACATACATATATACGTATATATATATATATATATATATATATATATATATATATATATATATATATATATATATATATATATACATATACATACATACACGCGCGCGTGCATGTGTGTATTTGTGACACCGGCGATGGATTTTTGATGCTACACAGCTTAGCAATTCGCCAATAACACTGGTCAAAGCATATTTTCTGGCATGAGATTTATCAATTGTTTTAGCTAATTTTAGAGTGCTGAATCCAAATCTTGCATTAGATTTTGTCTATCACATCAGATTTTTGAGATATAAAATATTTTAGTTTTGGTAGAAACAGCTATTTAACCCATTACCTACAAGTGATATCATATGAGATCACTTAAAAATTATAAATTTCTTAATTATCTGTCAATATTTACACATATCTAACCTTTTTGCTATATCTACTAGGTATATTTGTCTGATATTCAAATGAGGTTTGCTAATTGTTCACCCAATATCTCGCTTATTTCTATTTAAAAGAATGTTATTTTGAAATGTTATTTTGAAATGTTATATTGATCATTCCAGCGTGTTTCTAAGGCTGTTTTATGCTACAAATCAAAGTTTCATAAAAAAAATTCCAGTTAATAGAATTATGGGAGGTAATGGCTTAATGTTCATAAATGAAGAATTAAACATAAGTAGACGTAATTTTTAATAGACAATATGCATGTTTTAATCTAATTAACAAAAGACAAAGTTGTGGGAATAAATGCTCATTAGCATGTAAGCATTAAGCTCGGTGATAACAAAATATAACTACAAAATCTCTATTCATTGTGGTCATTCATTCTAATCAGCTTATTACTGCAAGAATTTCCTCTTTTTTGACCATCTCTTAGGCACAGCTTCTGGAATGTCTCTTATCAAGCTCCAGCGGTAATCTGCCATCACTTTTGAGCCCCATCGGCCTTAGTAGCGCTCTTCCATTAGTTTTACGTTTTGATGAAAGCGTTCCTTTTGTTCTTCACTAACATCACCCACGTTCTCTGAAGACTCACCCAAGTGACTGTGTAACTACTGTAATTTAATGCCCGTTCTATATCCAAGTGCTTGCAAACTCAAGAGCAGCTCCTCCACAATCTCTTGATAGTTGTCAGCTTTCCTGTTTCCGAGGAAATTCTGCGCAACATCAGAGAAGTCATTCCAAGCTCTAGCCTCCGTCGCACTCATTGTTGTAATAAAATGTGGATTCCTGAGGAGTGTTCTTATTTGAATTCCATCAAATATTCCTGCCTTTTTCCTCGTCACTGAGACTTGGAAAAGTTGTACATATATATGTGAAGCAGTCTTCACAATGATCAAGAGCTCTGATGAATTGCTTCATCACACCAAGTTTCAACGCAGGTTTTGTTCTGGTTTCCAAGTGCTACTTTAAAGTAAGCAAGGTACACCTTCTTGACAAAGTTATTAATGATGCGCCTTTGAGCCTGTGGAGTGAAGTATCCACAGATGTAACAGAAATATCGAGGTCCTTCTTTTTGATATTGTATCCATAACACAGAGGTTCAGTTCACATCTGAAAAGAAGAGAAAGGGTTTTAAAGCAAAACTCCACTTAAACATATTATTCAAAATTAGCATGATACTCCAGCCAAAATTCTCGCAAATAGTGGTGTAAAGTCTACTTTTGGTATACTCCAGGTAAATAAAGGCATATACCGATTGTGCAAAAATGTGAGGTGATAGAGCAAATCTCAGCTCAGTTTTGGAATTAGCACCCCCAAATTAGTCTAAAACAGCTCTAAGATTTTATACCAGAAAATAAAAGTTTTATTTTGCTGACTAGTGTAAGTGGCTGGTAGGATAAATATCAAACATAAAATAACTACAAGGATTGCTTGAAAACGGTGTCCAGTAGTCCAGTGACTAAAACAAAAGAATACAAGCGTACCACACACACGCATATAGACTTTATCGTTGCAGTCAGTGGTAGCACTGAATAATTGAGCGGTTTAATAGTTTTTAATACTGATGTCAAATTACACCATCAATATGGCTTGATAATTGTATACAAACATGATGTACCAACGCCACAACCATAATCTAAGTTATCTCCCCCGAGTTTTGTTTTTGTTTTGTTTCTGTTTTTTGTTGTATATTTTTCACGGTGGTTTAACTAAATCCTCCGACTGCAGCATGCAGATCAGCTAATCACTATGTTGCACTACTGTACATTTTGTTGCAGCTTAATGCACTTTCTTATAGTTCCGTGCACAACCTTATTTCCTTACTTTTACACTGCGATTATCGACAAAATTTTTCATCTTAAAAACAAATATTGATTAATTTCTGGTTTTTCTTGCCAAATCAATTAGTGATAGATTTTCAAAGTAATCATAACTCATGCCGCTTTCGTCGCCACCACCAATTCCACCACCACCACCACTACTACAAACAGCAACAAACACCACCAGCAAATCTGCGCCCGCCCCCGCTGCTGTCTTCATAACATCAATCACCCACGACCTCCAGCATAGCATCTATTGCTTCGGAAATTTGAGACTCCATTACAATTTTACTACTGCTTGCTATTAGTTCAACAAACCAACAAACCCATGACCACCACCACCACTACTACTACTACTACTACTACTACTACTACTACTACTACTACTACTACTACTACTTTTATATATATATATATATATATATATATATATAGATATATATATATATAATACAAATAATAAATGAGTATATGCATATATACGTACATGTATGTACATACCTACATCTACCTGTATATATATATAGATGCATATCTGGGTACAGGACATTGTAAACAAAGCGTAGACAAAATGATAAACGAGTACAGAAAACACACAGGCCACATAAAGAACATCTCCTTCATCAGCTGCCCCCATTCTAACACAGGCGAGACAGGGTTGGCGAAAAGTTACCCGACAGTAAATCAAAATTCCATAAATACTTAATATTCAATTTTATTTATTCATTCCAATTATGAATGTTTAATAATTGAATGGTGTGAGTTAACATCACCATTTATTTTTTAACTTTTGTCTACTTATTACCGAAGTCTCATATAAAATAATCTTTTGTTTTAATCTTGGAGTTAAATGGGTTTTGATTTACTGTCAGGTGACTTTTGGCCAAACCTATATATATATATATATATATATATATATATATATATATATATATATACCACACCTACCACTACCAGCCCCAATATCACAACATTCCCACCATATCATCACTATCACAAATGCTGCCAAAACCTACACCATTACGACGATGGCCGGCGTGCTAAAGATTCTGCCAGCTCCCCCACCTCACATCTGTCGCTGATACCATTGCCCCTGCCACCACCACAACCACAACCACTGCCCCCACCTCGATGCAGGGCACTACACTTCCAGCAAAAACCCAACAAAGAAAAATACGTGATGGCTTCCGCAGCAGAAACTTCTAGCGCATACCATTGTAACTATCATAGGCACCAACGAAGCTTTGAACTCTTTCCTCCGCTATCCACTCAGCAAACTTTAATTCCTTAGCATTAGGTTTACTTTGTCAAATATAATGCATTTTTAGTGACATTGTTTTGAATTATTTTTGCATAATCTTGTAGCTTCGAGATTTCGGTGATGTGATTACTTATTTCTAGAATGACATTGTAGGATAGTTTTAAGAGGTTGGATCTTGCCAGTTCAAGCATGGAAGAAGTAGAATATTATTGGCCTGGTATGGCCGGTTTAAATGGTAAATAAAATACAAAATACTTACTAACAAACAATCTTTCATCGGTCAAATCTGTGTAGCGAGCTGGAACTACAATCTAACATCATCTTCATCATCAACATATCATCATCATAGTCATCATCGTCATCATCATTTACTATTGTTGTTGTTGTGTCCTTAAATATTTCGTCCTTAAGAATCTTTGAGTTTTAATGAATACTTTATTATAATAAGAATTTGCTTTGTGAAAGGGCGATATATCATTTGAAATTACTTGATAAAACATTTATGATGGCAGAAAGAAGATTAGAAATTATTTTTATATGGAGCAACTCTTCATTTGGTTTCCAAATGAATAATATCCATATGAATTACATGTGTGTATACGTATGTTGGTTGGTAAGATAGGTATAGGAGTGAGAGAAAGAAAGAGCGAGAGAGAGCGTCAATTGAGTTGAAATTCAATAATGCTTTTTGTAGATTTAAAAAAAATACCAATATATATATATATTCGTTTGGAAACCATATTTAAACTTACCGTATATAAATAAAATTTCTAATCATCCATCTGGTATTATAAATATTATATCAAATATTTCATCTTGTATTCTAATTTTCACAAAGCGTCTTTTCATTATAATGAAGCATTAAAACTCAGTGGTTTCTGGGATAAGTTTAATTACATAAATAATATTAATGTTAAATTCAACTTTAATATTATTTATGTAATTAAACTTTCAACGTATGTTAAATTCAACTTACGTTGAAAGTCAACACAGTTTGCTTCAGAAGTGTTGTGATGTATTAAAATATATAGATAAGTAAATAATTTTATTATCAAATGCTGGATGTTGCTAATAACATAGTATGAACAAGATAAACTATCCAGATTTTGCAGAAAAATCTGTCAGTGACCAGCCATGAGACTCGAACTCCCATCTCTGTGATTACTCGTCAAGTACTTTACCATTAAGCTAAACTGCTCCATCGGCAAATTCTTCTGCAAATTTAGGATATATAAATTTAACTTTATAATTTATATGGATAGTTTATCCTGTTCATGCTATATTATTAGCACTATCCTGCGGTTGAGAATAAAGTTTTTTCCTTATCTGTATCTTTCAATAATAATAATGGTTTCAAATTTTGACACATGACCAGCAATTTCGGGAGTTGGATTAAGTCGATTTTATCGACCCCAGTGCTCAGCTGGTACTTATATTTTATCGATCCCGAACGGATGAAAGGCAAAATCGATCTCAGTGGAATTTGAACTCAGAAAAGCCGGTAAGCATTTGCCCGGAGTAATAACGGTTGTGCCGACTCAAGGCCAAAAGATTTTAGAAGTGAGATGCTAGTTGATGTGACTTGTTGATTTGATACAAGGATAAGAGCAATAGAAATCAACAAGGTAGATATATACCAAGATCTGAATAGAGAGATAACCAGATTGTGGGACTACAGAAAAAATGAGGTCGTACCGATAGTGAGTGGAACTTTAGGAAAGATAGGGAAGAGCCTCAAGCAGTGGATTGAAAAGACTGGTTTGCAGAAGCACATAGAATACACGCAGCTGGCCTGCTTGTTACGAAAGGCGAAGGTTATTCGAAAGTCCTTAAATGGCTGAGGTCACAGGTGGTGACTTGCTCTCCAAAAGTAAACCTACCTAAATTCCATTATAGAGGTGGGGTAATAATAATAATAATAATAATAATAATAATAATAATAATAATAATAATAATAATAATAATAATAATAATAATAATAATAATAATAATAATAGAAGAAGAAGAAAATTTTAACTGGGCTCCACCTACAGGATCTTCCGCTATTTATCTTTATATAAGGTGGGCATGTCGCACACATATGGTTGTGATGTATGTGCCCGGTGTACTCTTATCAAACGGGTAGTCATGATAGCATGCATGACGGGTGTCACTTTGATGACATGCATGGCTCTCATTGTGTAAATAAGTGTCTGTTAGAGGTCCTTTTTCTGACTTGACAGTACAAACCTCTGACAAACAGTACAAACCCCCGCAGACACAATATCTTCAATCAACAACCTCCCGATATTGTATTCTGTGCGACGTCTATAATAATAAGAATAATAATGATAATAATAATAATAATAATAATAATAATAATAATAATAATAATAATAATAATAATAATAATAATAACAACAATAATAAGTAGCTCTCATGGCTTCTGATCTTAAATGATTGGAAGTGTTATCATGTACATTGTTTTCTCTTGGTATAAAAAGATGGACTACAACAAATATTCTGCTTAATACCACAGATCTGCTTGTTTGACCGTAACCAGTTGAGCATGTCCCTTGGTGGCTGATGATATGTGCATCTCTGATCATGAGCAGAAGTAGTGGGGGAGCATCATAGCCATGTGTTGAGAGGAATTCTTTGGGGTTTGAATAATTCACCTTTGGAAACATGGGTGTTTTGCTCAACATCCTTAAACAAACCTTATTCAGGGACCTTTTTGATCGGGATGGGCTACCCGACCTGAAGAAAGTTCTAACTGAGCCTCACTTGCAAGGTCATGCGCTATTTATCTTTTTATGAGATCACCCTGTCGCGCACATATGGTTGTGATGCATGTGCCTGTTGCACCCTTATCAGACGGATAGTCATGATGGGTATACTGGGCCTCATATTTTTTTACCCAAATGTCACTTTGATGGCATGCACTGCTCTCTCAATAATAATAATAATAGGGGTGTCGATGAGGCGGACATCACAAGGGCAGACAATAATTTGCGCGAGAATTTACATAAGGGAGTGGGAGAAAGCAATGGAAAAAGACAGTGCAATGTACTAAAAGTATACATAGTATACAAATTATGTGATAACATAAACGATACAATCCTGATACTGGAGAAACTTTAGTTAGGGCCAGTCAAGGAATCCCACAAATCCAGGATTACTCTGACCACTAAAAGTACAAGCTATCTCTCATACTCTTTAGCCTCGCAGGTTCATAGTTAGAATAGGGCCATTCAGCTCTAACAGTTTTTGCCACAGTCATCCATCTTTTCCCTTCACTCTCCACTCTCACCTTCCTTTCCAAGAGAAATTTTAAAAAGTCTATCAGAGCATGACTGAAGAAGAATGTGTCTTACCTCAATCCTTTCAGTCTAGTTCTCAAGGGGCCTTAAGAAGTGTATCTAAACTGTATCGAGGAAGATATAAAAGAAATGTGAATAAAGTGCCCAGTAGAGCTGCTGCAAAAAGTGTGCCTCCTTGGCATGGCAAGAATCATCAGGAAAGTATTAAGTAGTTGAAGAGGACAGACAGTATGTTATTGTAGGTTATATGTAGCATGCTGACTACTCCTGTGAGATTCCAAGAGTTTCAAAACAACCTTTATTAGAACAACAAGAACAACAACAATAATGATAATTAATAATAATAATAATGATAATGATAATAATAACAACAACAACAACAACAACAACAACAACAATAATAATAATAATAATAATAATAATAATAATAATAATAATAATAATAATAATAATAAAAGTTCGGTGGACAGATAACCATAAATACTATGAAATAGTTGATTTATGATTTATGCACACTATTATGCAACGCTCCTAAAAAAACCGAAATAAACTCATACCGTAAATACCCAACAAACTGAACAAAGCCCACAACATGCGCAATAGAGGGCCGATACCCGACAGAACAACACAACCTGCGCTGCGCAAACAACACACAATGCAAAAAATTAATACAACAGAAGACTCAAACGAAACCCCATAACAAAACATACTGATACAATACTATATCTCTCCTCAGCCCGCCAAAATTCAGCACAAACCAGCCAACCAGCACAAAGGTGCAAGTGATGCAACAGAAAGATGCTTTAAACTATCAGATGTAAAATAATAATGGTGATGACGTTGGTGACGAACGTTACCTTACCTCGCTTTATGAGAGACAAGAGTTTCCGAAGAGACTCTGATTGTAACAGCAAAAATTAAGCTGGACCTTTAAGGGAAAGCCTCTCACTCGGCAGTGGTTCAGTAAAGATGCAAACTCACCAGAGCTGTTATCCTAATACTGAATCAGCAGATAATAGAGAAAGGAGAGGAAGTGAACCAGCGAAGAAAACGGGATAGTGATGTAGTGCTATATATGTATATATATATATATATATATATATATATATATATATATATATAAACTTACTTGGAAATGGATGCGTGGCGTTAAATTAAAAATAATAATATAAATAATATATATATATATGCATATATGCACATATACATATACATACGCATATTTGGGTACAGGACGTCTCCAACAGTAAACAACATGAGATACGAAAACAAATGAGTTAAATACGCAAATAATGAGAGAAAAAAGAAAAGTGATACAAAGAATGGCTCTTCATCAGTTATAGGCTGTCTATCTACTCCCCATTTCGAGCAATCAACGACAATATGAGACTTCGAAGAGAGT
>NC_142936.1:46667744-46680244 GCF_046866305.1 Octopus bimaculoides
ATAATTAACATCAGCTGCCTGGCTGATACCTGCCTATCTATTTGATCTCCCTCTCGCTCTCGCTCTCTCTCTGTTCGTCTGCCTGTACGGATATCTAACATAGGCCTGTCCATCTGTTTGACTGATGTTTCTTTCTACACTTCTGTCTGTCCACCTGTCTCTCTCGCCATCTATCTATCTATCTATCTACATTATCCATCATTAATCCTACACAAGTCCCACTACACCATAAAACCTCACGGAATCTATCACAGTAACTAATGAAATAACACTAAACACAAATATGATTTTCCATTGACAAAGTTTTCTGTGGTTTGTGACCTTCACTTTCTATAACAATACCTTCTCTAGTTCCTTTATTGGTCTCTCTTTTTTCTCTATCTTTTTCTTGCTGTCATTTGCCCCGTTTTTGAGGGGTTTTACCCCTGAAACTTAGATTATCTGATTCATGTTCTTTACTACTCTTCTAGAATTTTCATTCCACTTTTTTTGTTGCTTTCTTTTCCTCTCTCTTTCTTTCTTTGGCTTTTCTTTCGTTTTTTATTTTGTTTTGTATTATTTAAATTTCGTTTTATCTTTCTTTTTTTATTATTCTTTCATTACTCTTCTCTTTCATTCCTTCTTTTCTTTACTTGCTTTCTTTTGAAAAATTTCAGTTTTTCTTTACTATTTCTCTACTTTTTGTTATTCATTTACTTCAGTCTTCTATAATTGCATGGAATCTATCGTTGTTCTTCTTTTTCTTCATTTCGTTCTTTCTTTAATTCGTTCTTTTTTTAGTTTTATTCACTCTCTATCAGTTATTTTTACTTTCTCTCATTCTTTAATCTTCTAAGGGTTTTTTTCTACAGTTTCGGTATCTTTTCTTTAATTTTTCATATTCTATATATCTATTCATTTCTATTTATCTACTGCACCTCACCTCACCATGTTCTATTTATTAGTTTAATATCTAAAGCTATTTTCTACAATTATTTAATTACTTCGCAAATTATTTATTTCAAAGACATTCATCATAATTATTCAACTTCAATTCTTTCACTGGATTAGAAATTTTGGTTTTTCAATGGAAAAACAAAAACTAAAAACAAAACAAATTATAAAAATGGTTTCTAAAACTCGGGTACAAGGCCAAAAATTTTCAAGCGATGGAGATTAATCGATTCTAACGAAGCCAGTATTTTACTGGTACTTTATTTTATTCACGCTGAAAAGATGAAATGTAATGTTGACTTTGCCACGATTTGAATAAGACCGTAAATAGTCGGAACAAAAATATGTCTTTCCGCCACCGCTGGCGATTCTACCAGCTCGTCGACTTAAAGCCAAATATAATAATCTTTTCTACTCTAGACACAAGGTCTGAAATTTAGTGGGTGGGGTGGGGTATCTAGTCGATTTCATTAACTCCTGTTCCAGTACTCAATTAGTACTTATTTTACGAAGACAGAAAGGATGAGAAGCCAAGACAACCTAACCGGAATCTGAAATCTGTCCGGCGTGCTAGCGATTTTGCTAGCTCACCGCGTTAACAAAATAAGAAACTACTTATGATAATCCATTCTATTACAAGCATAAGACCTGAAACTCTGCGGAAGCAGGGTAGTCGATTCTCAATTGGCACTTATTTTATCGCCCCCGAGATGTTGAAAAGCGAAGTCGACCGCAAGGAAATTTGAACTCAGAACGTAAAGGCGGTCGAAATGATGCAAAGCAGTTTGCAAGGCGTGCTAACGATTCTGCCAGCAGGCCGCCTTGAAACATAAAAAGACTATATTCAATAATCTTTTCTACTATAAGCACAAAGCCTGGGATTTTGAAGGGAGGTGGCTAGTCGATTACATTGATTAGAGTGCACCAATGGTACTTATTTCCTCAACCCTGAAAGGTTGAAAAGCAAAGTCGACTTTGGCGGAATTTGAACTCAGAACGTAAAGACAGACGAAATACCGCTAAGCATTTCGTCCGGCATGCCAGCGATTCTCTCAGCTTGCCGCCTTAAACCATTAAAAAATCTGTATATAATAATTCTTTCTACTGGGCGGGGGGACTCGTCGATTACATCGACCCCAGTGTTTCACTGGTGCTTAATTTATCGACTCCGAAGGGATGAAAGGCAAAGTGACCTCGGCGGAATTTGAACTCAGAATGTAGTGATGTGCTAAATACCGCTAAGAATGTTGTCCAGCGCGCTAACGATTCTGCCAGCTCACTACCATACAGCATATAAAAAAAAATAAAAAAAAAAGAATGTATTTAATAGCAACAAAACTCATCCATCCCTAAAATAAATTGAGAATTCTTTACGATTTTTTTTTTTTTTTTTGTTTAAAATTACATTTTCAGGATAACTCCATAACTTTTATGCTGACAAGGAATTAGATCTCAGATTTCTTCGAAGCAGGAAAATTCGTATATTTTAAATAGAATTAAATCAACGGCATCTGTCACAGCATCATTAAAAGGAAACGAATACCTGTGAACATAATTCCTCCCTTCTTTCTTTCTTTTCTTCTTTCTTTCTTTTCTTCTTTCTTTCTTTTCTTCTTTCTTTCTTTTCTTCTTTCTTTCTTTTCTTCTTTCTTTCTTTTCTTCTTTCTTTCTTTTCTTCTTTCTTTCTTTTCTTCTTTCTTTCTTTTCTTCTTTCTTTCTTTTCTTCTTCCTTTCTTTTCTTTCTTCCTTTCTTTCTTTCTTTCTTTCTTTCTTTCTTTAGTCGTACTTTCATTTAATTAGCTCTTCCTTCTTTTGTTCTTTTCTTTAACGCCCTTTCCTCTTTCTCTTTTTCTCTCTCTCTTTCTTATTGTACATATATATAAATTTATATAAATAAGGATAAGTTCGTTATTTAAAATACCGATCATATTAGGTGGCTACCGTGGGAATAAAAACCTCATAGGTAATAACTATTATTAAAATTATAATTAAGGATATCTAAAAGATACTACCATGCAGTCAAAATTTGACTCTAAAACCACATCAAATATTCATATTTGGTAGTGTATGAATATTTGGTGTGGTTTTAGAGTCAAGTTTTGATTGCTATACCTAACATGATAGTATCTTTTTGATACCCTTAATTATGATTTTGTACACACGCACACACACACACACACACACATATATATATATATATATATGTATGTATATATATATATATATATATATATATATATATATACATTACATATATATGTATATATGTGTGTAAATATATATATACATACACACACACACACACACACACACACACACACACACATATATATATACATGTATACATACACATATATGCAAATATAAATGCATATTTATATAAATAGGAATAAAAATACAAATACGCACACACGCACACATACACACGCACACATACACACGCACACATACACACGCACATACAAGTCGGCCTAATTACCTGGTATACTTTTTAAAAACTATTTATATTCTTGTATTATTTCTATATTTTTATAACAATTATATTTTAATCACCAATCATTCTTGTTACTTTCAATGCATTTCTTCCCTCCTTTTATGTCGTTCTTCCCTTCTTCCTTCCTTCGTTCCTTCTTTCTTTATTTTCTTTAGTTTTTCATTCTCTCTGTATTTTAATCATTTTCTTTATTTCTTATTCTTCGTTAATCCTTTATATTTCGTAATTTAGTTAACTTTTCTTGTATATTTTCGTATGTTCGTGTGAGCTGTGTTCGTATGTGTATGTTATTTTTTTCTTTTTTGTTTATATGTCTCGTTCCTTTGCACACCTAATTATATTTATTACTCTAAAATCTGAGGATATTTTATTATTCATTTATTTAATTACTTGCCTAATTATTTATTCCAAAGACATTCATAATTTTATTCAACTTCAATCGTACATTGTATCAGAATTTTTATATTCTATAAAAAATATAATAAAACCTTCTTCTTCCTCGGAAAAAAGAAATAGAATTCTTTATAAAATTTTAGTTGAAAATTACATTTTCATGACAGTAACCAAAATTTTCATATTAGTATGGAATTAAATCTGAAAATTCTTCAAAGCACTAGCATTCCTATTTTCTATGAAAAGGTAGAATTTGAATAACAGAAGCAATTAGTTATAGTATCATTGGTTTCAAATTTTGATCCAAGGTCGTCCTCGTCGGAATTTGAACTCAGAATATAAAGACGTACGAAATGTCACTGTGCATTTTGTCCGGCGTGATAACGATTCTTGCAGCTCGTCGCCTTACGCAAAATGTCATATTGGTGAGGAATTACAGTGAATGCGCGTGGCTTAGTGGTTAGAGTGCTGGGCTCATAATCGTAAGATTGTGGTTACAATTCCTGAACTGGGTAACATGTGTTCTTGAGCAAAACACTCCATTTCACGTTGCTCCAGTCCACTCAACTGACAAAATGAGTAATCCTGCGATGGACCACCCCTCACCCCGTTCAAGAGGGGGGTATATATTTGTCATGGAAACTGGGGGACCGTCTCTATGAGTCTATAACTTGGGAAGGAGATTACTTCATTTTACTAAGGAATTAGACCTGAGAATTTTTTTCAAAGCACCAGTTTTGCTATATTCTATGATGTCGTAGAAGTTGAATAATAGAAGCAATATGTTATAGTATCATTAAAAAGAAAACAAACAAATATATTAACCATAATTCTCTTTACTTCAACTTCTGGCTAAAATTCTTCTGTAAAACTGAAGATCTAACAAGATTCTAGACAATACATTGATCTTTTATATTTCTATCAGAGCTTGTGCTGAAACATCGCGAAACATAGCAAAGCATGTAGCTTGCCTTTGCTAATTGCTTCAGGTGCCTGTCTAGTCGCGAGCAGACACAAGCATCCACATTAGGACTTCCTATCTCCTTATCAAGCGGGACAGTAAGGATTCATAGATGGTGTGTGATAGGATTGCTTCAATATTTCACTTGTACTCATTTGCAGCTGAGTAGGCTGGAGCCAAGTGAAATGAAGAGCCTTGCTCAAGGACACAACATGCCCTTTTGAGTAGAAATCAAACCGGTGCACTTATGACCGTGAGCCCAACGCTTTAACCCCCTACCAGTGAAACAGCTTAAAAGAGAAGAGAGTCAATTACTTTCTTTCCTAAAGCATTTGGTACAAATAGAAAGGAAACTAAAATTGTCCATATACAGGGTGTCCACAAAGTCTGGGTACATGGGGATTAACACATACTTTAAGAAATTATTATTTCTTATATTTAATTGTTTATGTTATGATTTTATTTACTCCATGTCCCCACATGAGGATTAACACATACTTTAAGAAATTATTATTTCTTATATTTAATTGTTTATGCTATGATTTTATTTACTCATGTAGCCAGACATTGTGGACACCCTGTATAATACATCCGATAATGTATTACCCCCCAAACCTGAGAATATAATAATCTCTGGTGGTCTTCAGACGCTTTCCTTTACGTTCTGAGTTCAAATCCCGTTGAATTCTGTTTTGAATTTCTTCCGAGTTTGATCAAATAAGCTACAGTTGATTACATCGATTAGATTTGATTGAAGATAAAGGTATCTCTCCTCAAACCTTTCAGCCGTGTCTGCCTCTGTCACACAACTTCTTTCGTTATAGCCTCCACTCAGAAGAAAATTACTTTCCCCATTCTATTAAAGAAGGGTGTTGGGATGATTTCATGATGTAGTAAGATTTGATAAAATTAAATAGTCAAGTAGTGGGTTCGATCCAATCGACAATTCCCCTACACTAAATTTCTCGCCCTTTACTTATGTAAAGAATTAATTTATTAACTCCACGATGAATGTATTACTGACATAATATATAATACACACAATTAATACCACCTAACAATTATATCTCTGTTTTATATGCTATTTCATAAATAATTATTTTCAATTTTATTCTTTTATTTTTTCCGTCGACAGGAAAAAGAAAAGAGAGTGAAAATAAAGAAGAAGAACACTAAGCCATCCAACTGGTCTTATGATCCAGCATGGGATCGAAACGTCGCCGTTTGTCCTTACTGACCCTCACACTTGCTTCAATGACAGTGGTAACTCTCTCCATAAGCCTTTCCACAGATTTCTGGATATACGTGAAAGAGCCTCTCGTTATCGACCCAAAGACAGAAATGGTGGTTGAGTACCGATTTAGCAGGATGGGGTTATGGAGGAAATGTTCGCTTGGCCGTAAGTAGTCTGCAAGACATTTGTTTTCACTTTTATTAATATAAAATTGTTACTATTATGTAATGTGTTTCTGATGCTGTTGTTGATTCAAGCTGTATGCTGCTAATGATGAATAACTGGAAATAGTACTGCAGACAGTACATGGATTTATCTGAAAAATGGCTATGAAAGTCAGTTTGAAGCATGCACCAGAAAAACCTTGAAGATAGTAAAAGTAGCAAAAAGCACTAACATCATGCTACATGAAAAAACAAAAATTGGGATTAGAAAATTAGACCAAACACGGATAGACAAATTCTCAGGAATTAATGAACTCGACAACTCCAGAAAATGATAAAAGGAAGGTAAATTTATCGACTAACTCCTTCCAACAAATGACATGACGTGTGCTTTATGCCTTGTGCTCTTCGAAGAACTAAATCATAATTTGGCTCTTTGAAGCAAAGGATTTTCCAAGATAGACCAAATATATTTATTTATACTATTCCTTACAGATAGCTTCCAGGAACTAAAAATCTATCGGTAACAAGGTTGACAAACGCGAAAGAAAAACAAATGGTGCTTATGGTTTTATTTTCGACCAGTTGTTTTATTTGACGTTGTCCTCGCACACACACACACAAAAAAAAGAAATGTTTTCGGAAAGTTGGATCCGTGCCTATTAACAGAAATATTAGAGCATCGAACAAAATAATTTATGGTATTTAGTTACAGCTTTTTGGGTTCCTGTTGATATCTCTGTTTTCATAATTCTTGGGTGGTTAGAATAATCTACCAGTCAAATTCTAGAATGGATTTAATTCTCTCTACTATCTGTTACCATATTTGTCGTGTGTGTATACAAATGTAAAAGAAAGAAAAAATCAGTAGGCAATGCCGGTAGAAATTTAAACATAATTCGGAAGGAACAGTGGGATAAATTTACTAAGAAGTTTACGAGTATTTATAATATTGACCTAGGAAAAAAAAAAAAAAAAACGAAAATGGAGAACAAAGTCGATTTGGGCAGCGATCGAACTCAGGATGTAAAGAGACGTAACCATAAACTCGAAAGTATTTTGTTGTGTACGCTACACAGTCTGCCAATCCACCAACCCACTTATGATGATGCTAAGGATAACGACAATCATAAGAACAATAATGATATCAATAAATCATGGTAGTGATACTGATGCTGAAAGAAATGGTGATGGTCATCGTGATGCTTGTGATGACGACGACGACGACGACGACAATGACTAATATGACGAGAGCAATAGTAGACAGATATAGAATGTGTATTGCAATCATATGGTTTGGAAGCAGTTGGAAACTACTTCGGACAAAAGGCAAAAGATGTTACTAA
The DNA here is from genome assembly GCF_046866305.1 of Octopus bimaculoides. Taxonomy (NCBI): domain Eukaryota; kingdom Metazoa; phylum Mollusca; class Cephalopoda; order Octopoda; family Octopodidae; genus Octopus; species Octopus bimaculoides. Next base: position 46,675,270 of record NC_142936.1, read on the forward strand.
AATCGATTCTTGTAAGATCTGATAGGATTTCCCAGTGTAAACTGACTATTGAATAGAAGCACGGAGACTGTAGATGGTTGTTTATTGAGAAGAAGAACAAAATATGGAAGGTCACAAGAATGCTGACTGGAGGTCAATGAAATAAAATAGATCGGAAAGTATATGGATGTAGTGAGAGAATTGAATGCATACTTGGACATGTATACTTGTAAGGACATATGCTGGTCCACGTAGTTTCTGTTTTATTTGTGTTAAGTTCTTTTGTCTAGATCCAGTACAACATTGATTGATATTTTATCGATTTCGGAGACAAGTCTTTCAAGCTTCTGCATCGTAGGAGATCTGATGAAGAATGTGTCTCAATGTAGTTTTATTTAGAAGAATTATTGTATCTTTGGAAGGTCATTATGACAATAATAAACACAGGCACTTGTTCTATTTTACTCCTTTGTTATTTCTAGTCACCTAATTGAAGACTTTACTAATTAAGTGATGGATTGTTTGATTAATCGTTGGGTCGGTCAATTGGCTAGCTTCGTCAGAATCCTTTTGTCGCCATTCATGACCTCATCAATAACGTACCCTCTCTATTCCAGGTCTGACTGTTTCCTATTTTGCAGAATCTATATTTAGAAGAACCTAACCTAATGACTCTTAACCTCTTCCATCTATACAAAAAAAATGAACTTAACTTTGATTACTAAGAAAAATTTCGCAAAAACCCTTTACAGAGCTACATTTTCCTTTAACAGTGAATTTTCTCTCTTATTGAATCTATTTACAGTCATGCTTAATGCGCCACTTGTGATGTTTTGTGCACGGGCATAATACAGTAATGTTGTCACAATGGAAACGCCCCACATCCCGGCTGGTTGTCCAACCACACGTATTGAACCAAAACGTCAGTAAAGGCATAATAAATCTTCAGAAAATTTGATGTATCTATTATAATATTTAACCAGAAGAATAGCGTTGGCACTCTTTGCTATTAAAGATCCCTAGTCAAACTGTTGTGATTACAATAGTTGGAATTCATCGTAAACTTCTGTTGGTCGATGTCCAGAGAAAGGTGTGGGTGATGCAGCTTATGAAGTTGAGTGTGATGAGTTTAGATGATGACAGGAGGTATTAGTGTTTGCGATAATCAGGAAGTACTACTCAGCTCTCTGGTTCAGAACAGAAAACGCTAAAGAAGTGGTAGAAGAGGCAGAGATGTTTCGACGATGAACTTTTGGATGTGGATTGCGAATTTGCGTTTGTATGACTAACATCATATCACGTATATATATATATATATATATATATATATATATATATATATGCGTAATAGGAGGTTAGTCATTTATGTATATGTGTGTGCGTGCGTGTGTGTGGTAATTGACATGCATAAAGAGTGAGCAACTGATCAGAGCTTAATTACATCTGGTCCTTAATTAGAGATTTAATATCTAGAACAAAGGACGAAACAGGTTCAACGGTTTGCCTGAAGTAATATATGTACATAAACTGTCACCAGGACAACAACAACACTTAGGAAAAACTACTCTCTAAAAATACTTTTCCAATTTCTGTGTTGCCATCGAGTGCTTGATAATGAATATGATTTTGTTTCAAACACTAAAAACTAAAATCTTTCCATAAATTAAGTGATTTTTACTTTAACAAAAGATAAACCTATTTTCAAATATTTGACAACTGAATTCCCTGAAATTTATTTCCTTATAATTTTTCAAACAAGGCATATCTTTTTAATAAATACGTTTTTGTGTATAATTAACGTTTTTTTTTTATGTCTCCCACGAAATCCCTCTATCCATAATTCATAAATAATGCTTGCATTATCAACCGTACATACTCAATATCCGTGTTTTTTTTTTGTTGTTGTTCACTGACCCGCTGCAGTTTAGCGCTAGCGCTCTTTTAATTTGTTATTGAATTTAACAATTCATAATTTAATGACATTTTTGAGAGAAATTTTTTTGAACATGAAGTTTACGATAACGTTCATAATTATAAAAAGAAAATCATTCTCTTGTTTGTGATATTTATCAAAAAGGAACTAAGTCAATACATTTTTAAACGCCAGATAAATTCGCATGAGCGGTATATATTTATATTCGCGGAATTAGTTGAATTCAATATACAAACAAAGAGTAGGGGTTCTACATATTTACCATGTAGGCAATACCAAGTATCACTACAAATACATACATAAATACATACCTACAAACATGCACACACACAAATATGCACACACACGCGCACATACAAACACAAACGCGCGCGCACACACACACACACACACACACACACACATAAATGTATATATGCATAAAGAGAAATAATATATATGTACAATATATATTTATTTGGATCTTGTTCAAAACGGGGGCACCAGTATTTTCTTAACGAAACACTTTGAAACTTGGGACACTGGTAGAATGTGTCATATAAAACATCTTTTTCTCTTAGTCTTCTTAACAAAAAAACGTACATCGCAAGTTATTTCATGTTAAAGTTGTCGTATTTCTGTAATTTCAACCAATGACTGACGTCCATTCAGCCGTAAAAATTAAGTGCTGACTACGTAAACAAACGATTCTCGGCGGTGATAAAATTATTATTTCCTTGTCAAAAAATGGCTGAAGCATATTGGCAGTAGCTAATAAACCTTTCTATTATAGGCACAAGGCATGGTTTTTGAGGGAAGGAGCAAGTCAATTAGGGTTAGGGTTAGGGTTAGGGAAAACGAACACACGTGTGTTGCCTCTGCAAAATGTCAGAAGTAATGGAGATTAAATACGCTTTACACCGCTTAAAATGCCAAAGGAGTAAGTGTAAATAGCTGAATACTTGTCAGTGATTGGTTGAAATTATCGAAATAAGATAATTTTTTACATGAAATAAATCCGAATACAAAAATTTTTTTCTGTTCTATAACACAAAATAGATAAGTATACAAAGTTTGAAAGTCTTTCGGTACCAAAAACACTACATAAAACATAAATGAAAACTGGTGCCCCCGTTTTGAACAAGATCCATTTATTTAGTACAATCTTGGGCACACTATGGGCCACGAGATTTTCTGAATGGCATTCTTAACAAAAAGTAATCTTGACTTTATCTTAGTAGTGCTGCCTACCTAGTGATGACCCATATCTCAAACTTCCTTCTCAACTTCACCGATGTTACCTATGCTTGTTATAGTATGTCTATATGTATGTGTGTGTGTGTGTGTGTTTGTGGTTAAGTAGGTTAAGTTTTCTAATTTACATGGTTATGGCTGTGATGTCGCTTTCGTGTATTGTCTAGCACAGCTATCCAATTTGTAGCAAACCTGATGCTCGAATCCCTTAAATGATGTTACACTTTCTCCGGTTTCACACACACACACACACACACACACATACACACACACACACACTCACACACACACACACACACACACACACACACACACACACACACACACACACTCACACGCACGCACAAACAAATGAATATATATGATTATATATATGTGTATATATATATATATATATATATATATATATATATATATATATATATATATATATATATATATATATAAATATGAATATAAACAAAAATGAAAGTAAGTGTGTTGTTAGGTCGTGGGTTGGTTGCGGTTTTTAGGCGTAAGAGAATATATTCTTGATGCACTTGTAAAATACATCTGAAAGTAATTCATTGTTAGGCGAGACAATTCACATAGGGCCTTTTTCGGAGCGACATACGTCGTTATTTCGTCATTGTTTTGACTTATCAATGTCAAATACTGAACAAGCCTCACTGCAAACCATATTACCGTCTATGACTATCTGCTAAACGGTTTAGACAGTACCTGCTGGCTTGTACCAACGTTTCGTGATTCGGAAAAGATTCAACTATGAATATATATACATGTGTGTGTGTGTTTGTGTGAGTCTGTGTGTGTGTATGGGTGTCTGTGTGTGCGTGCGTGTGTGCGTGTGCGTGTGTATGTGTGTGTATCTATGTATATATTATGTAACAGCAAAGTGCCAAATTGTTTCATGGATATAAATTTAACTTTTTACTGTGTTTCAGAAAATAAGACGGCATATTGTCAAAGAATTGTGAACCGTGAAAAACATGTGGTAGGAAGGTTAAACAAAACTGTAGGAGATCTTGTAGCAGGTAAGTGTGAGTGAGCGGTGTCAATGAAAACCATGCATCCAAATATGCTTACCCACAAACATGAACGGTAGCCACACTTCACGCTTAGCCATAATTCGCAGGTGAGAATGGTTTAGTAACTAAAGGAACTAATGGAAACTTACTCAAAAGCTGTCAGTGCAATGGATTTGGATTACAAAAACATTGGGGGATGTGCTGGAAGGCGTTCGTAAAATGCTCTTTATATTTTAACGTTCCCATTATTGACAGACAAAGAAAAGATACATGTAACAATTTTTATAACCGGTGCGTAAGATATTTGAGGACAGATTTATGCTTATAAAAAAAAAAAACAGATATATAATAACAGACAGTAACTATTTTTGTCAAAAAATACTATGAGGATAAAATAAACCTTTTTTTATATAATGCTATTCAATAAAGCCACCTTCAGCTTCAACAACTAGTTCATTTGGGGTATTATTCCGACAATGGCAGCTTTCCTTTAAAAAAACTTTTAGTCGTACATGATTAATGATTTCATGGTCAGCGTGTATAATATGCTCTCCAATCATTGGTACAACATAACCAGACAATATAATTATAAACATCTCCACATACCAACCGAACAACAACGCATCCAGCAGAGCATATACAAATGTTCACACTTATATATCCATGAAATGGGGCTTCTCATGTTCATCTCGACCGTGTGTGTATAATCGGAACAATTCAGCACTGAATATATTCTGGTTTAACTTTTAAATGAAATATAAGGATAAAATCTACATAATATTTATCAAGTAGCCAGCGGGGA
>NC_142936.1:46682744-46685244 GCF_046866305.1 Octopus bimaculoides
TACTCATTTGCTTGGTCGTTTTTCCTAGCAGGATTGAGCTTCTTTTTGGCAGAAGGCACAGGTGTTGCAGGAATATACTTATTTTTCCGTCGGAACTCCAGTCTCGATGACATGATCCAAATTATTCCCGGATTGGAAGAGAAAATTCCACCAGAGCAACGTAAAGCGAAAAACGTTGGTTACCCAAATTTCAACATTATATCATGATACTTGGTTGGTCATAAGCGACAATGTTGTGCTGTTATTTCCACTATTTAAACAGAATTCTACAGAAAATAATTATCAGCTTTGAATCCATGATGAGCCTCTAATCCTGACTATAAACTTTATTCATCTTCATTTCTACTTCATTTTATCATCAATGCCGTGAACATTGACGACATGAAAGCCAGACAATCTTAATTCTCTTCTCGATATTAATTTGAGACCAGAACCCATCGGAATCGGAATAACAAAATATATCAGTCCCGCTAAAAATAATTATCAGGTTCAGTTCCGTGATGCGGTTTCTATTCCGGATTAAGAACTATGTTTTTTTACAAACTTTCTTTGCCTACTTCACTAAATATTTACTGCATTTATTAATGAGGACAGCCATGAAAGCTAGAGAATCTTAATTCCATGTCCACTATCAATTTGAGATCGTGAACATATATACAAAGAGTAAAGAAAGATATCAAAGAACGTTATATGTGTAAAATAAACATAGATAGTGGAAAATAAGAGAAAAGAGGTTGGCCTATTCATCTATGTTTGACTGATATTGATAATAGATGAGAAATAGAGAATTACAACGTTTTCTACATAATATTTATAATATCTTGATGGTTTGTTAGCTGAAACAGCAGGATAATTGCAATATCGGCAGCAACCACAATAAAAACAATCGAGAACATTTGCTATAACAATAACAAAAAGACAAAAACTACAGCAACAATAAATATGGCAGCTGAAGAAGAGATATGTGGTGCCTTGAGTAATGTCAAATATACGTTATTGGTGAGGTGTTTTAAATATTTTTTTAAAATTCTGGGTATGGAGGAAGAGTTAGTGACCGTAGCCTTTGTACACCCTTCGAGACTGATGGAATTGATTCCATTAATGTTCCTTTAGAAATATTGTAAGTCAACATTTGCAGGAAACACATTAACTTTGTGGAAGTTCCAGAAAGCCGACGATATGAGACGAAGAAATAGGGTATATTATTTAGTATAGGACCTTGGTTGGGCACGGCAAGGCTGATGAGAGGCGAGATGACTGAAGTGTCTAAATGGTAATAGCATTTGTGTAGCTAACTTCGGGGAGCAAACGCCGATATAGCAGCGAGGAAAAGACACAGAGAGAGAGAGAGAGAAGAGAACACGCCTATGTCAGCGGCTTGCGATTGCTTATGAGTAACTTTATGTTAATTAACCAGGTAACTTTTGTCTAGATGGTCTATGACGACTGTGTGTGCAGCAGCAGTACCATATCTGATGTGAGAGCAACACCATTTTGGACTTCACATAAGCTTTGTGGGGTGTCAATAATTGTTAGGGATGAAGTAGTTTCTGGTCCTGAAGAAAAGAACTAGTCGTTGAAATGTGGTCCTAGCTATGACAGGCATGTGCTTTCGCCAAGTAAGTTCCATGGTGACAGAGAGGCCTTAAATTAGGAGCGATTGTGATAGATTCGGTTTCATGTTGCTCAAGTTTAACAGATGATGGTGCTGGTGCAACGATATTTTCTTGATACGTGTAGCGTCCATACCGTTTTTTTATTAAAAGAAATAAAATTGACGTATACCCACTGGAGAATCCTTTCGAGGCCCGTGTAAATAGAATCAAAGCTTTGGTTTTGTGTACATTACCTGGGTTAATATTTCGAACCAACACTACCACCACTGACAACAACAATAATAATAACAATAAAAAATAATAAAAGAAATAACAAGAAGAATCAAGACATCTCACATTAAGAAAACTTACATATAACATATGTAATGTGGTACCATTATTTTTTTGTCTCAATATATAATAAAGTTCCATGTCTTTTTATCATTATAATATACAATATAGTATCATGTCTTTTTATTATAATAGCATGATATGGTTCCATCTCTTATTTTTCATAATAATATATAATAGGGTGCTACGTCTTATTTGTCATGATAATATATATGATAACATCTGCTATATGTCCCTATTCGATGAGTTAGATACGACAGCTCGCTGTTGGCGGTTTCACGTTTCCTTCTCCAGGATTGTACTTTGTCTTTGTTACCATTAAGACTGCCGAAACCAGTGTTACCACAGACAACAACATCAAGAAGAAAGAAAAGAATGCTGAATTGAAGATGTAAATAATGCCAAATGAAAAAAGAAACGAAGACAAAGAAATAAATGAGCCATCAAAATAAAAAGTTCTATTGATGGAAATCGAACCTGGATTGTTACCTTCATATCTCCACCTGTTGCACCAAAAGCTTCATAACAATGGTTATTGGGATAGTCACTATAAA
>NC_142936.1:46690244-46697744 GCF_046866305.1 Octopus bimaculoides
TGAGTTGAGTTCTGGTGAGATAGGAGGCTATGTGTGTGGGAGAACATGACTATAGAGTTTGGTACGCCTTCACACGTGGGTTGTTGTAGCCTTAGTGAGACAGTGCAGTATTTTGTTGGAAGATGTTCGGTCTTCCGTTGTGGACTCTGTTTATCTAGGTCCTCACAACTTTCTCCAGCACATCTGTATAGACAACCGCATTGACTCCTAAGCACTGTGAGAAAAAGTGACACATCAGAGACAACTGAAAAAGAAATATAACTTTAAACTATTTAGTGTACTTAATTGCTATATATAACTGCAGGTAAAAATTGCTGAGAAATCTCAAGTAAATATAAAACTACCGGCACACGATGCAGTGCGCGACACAGCTCAACGTTTCTCAAAGCTTGCACTCTTGAAAATCACACAAATATGAAACCAGGGAAGTGTATTATTATTAATATAATTTCAACTTCTTATACAGTCTTGTGTATTTTCACCCTCTTTCATTTCCTTTATGTAGCTACATGTATGGGTTAGACACTATTTATTCTGTCACTGTCTCTTTCTCTGTCTCCTGATAGATAGATAGATAGATAGATAGATAGATAGATAGATAGATAGATAGGTGTGCATACATACAGGCACAAACACATATATCTACCTAATTCTTCCTCTTTTCCACTCTTTCTCTCTCGTTACACACACACACAACCATATATATATATATATATATATATATATATATATATATATATATATATATATATATATATATATATATATATATATATATATATATATATACATTTTCATACATATGTATGTTTGTATATATATATATATATATATATATATATATATATATATATATATATATATATATATATATATTGTATACAAAGAATACAAAATGGGGCAAGAACGCAAAGCATACAAACCGTTAGGTGATACAAAAACGGACAACAAAACATCCAGATAGACGATACAAAGAAAACAAGGACGGGTCATTCGAAGTTTTCTTTCGTCAGTCGAGTTCCAGAGTATCTTTGCAATTTCGGCTGGTTATACTCGAGATTGCTTCAATCTGGCCAGCCCCAAGGAAAAACTAAGCTAATAGCATTAGATTCCTTGGAAGAAAGCACCGGATGCATACGAAAACAAGGACGGGCCATTCGAAGTCTTCTTTCCTCAGTCGAGTTTCAGATCATCTTTGCAATTTCGGCTGGTTATACTCGAGATTGCTCCAATCTGGCCAGCCCCAAGGAAGTATATATATATATATATATATATATATATATATATATATATATATATATATATATATATATATATATATAATATACATACATACATATATATATATATATACAGATCGATGTATGTATATATATACAGATAGATGTATGTATATATATATATATATATATATATATATATATATATATATATATATATATATATATATATATATATAATGTATATATATGTATACATACATATATACCCACACATATATACATATATATGCATGTGTGTATTTACATATACACTTCGTTCCTAGAAGGTAAACGTACCGTAACACTCGTTGCAATGGAATGAACAAATCAGTTTCCTGAGTTTACTTCCTGATTTCCTAAGCCGCTGTGGTTCCATAAGTATTTTACTGAGCAAATGTGAGGAAGATGAGAAGCATGTAACTCCATTAAATTCAATTTATTGCCCTCATAGACACTATAAGTTTGTCGTTTTTTTTTTCATTTAGTCCAAAAATCAATCCTCATTTAACAGATTTATTACCAACAGCATTCCAGTTGTGTCCATACTGGCTTTTAATGTTCTGCATGGCTACATTATTTAATGTGATTTTCCTCTATTTAGTGCAGTAGATGGCATAACTACAGAGTTGTACCCACCAGACTTTGGAAGGTCATAACTTTCAGAAAAATTAATATTTTTTATGAAATTTTCTATGCATATAATATTTATTATGTAGATTCCGAATATACAAAAAATTCCGGTGAAAGTGTTTTGGAATGGGGTAGGGGACAATTTTCGGAAATTCCAACAGAGTCCACTTAAATTCTTCTTAACTTCCAGGAAAACTAATATTTTTTCGTGAAATTTTCTACAAATATATAACTTGATATATGTACATTTCGAGCATGTAGGGATTTTGAAGGAAACAACTGCAGGTTATTTTTGAGAAGCGTTCCATACTCGGTGGTGTTTTGGAGCAAGTCGTCCATATTTGTTTCATTTTTCTCTATTATGTGCGTATGTGCATCCGTAGATTTCTAATGAAGTAATACGCAGAAAAGAGAAGCCGTCATAAGACAACTTACGTTAAAAATAACATGCATACGATTTTTTTTTCTCAATAGAAGTACATTCCAAAGTAAACGTTTCTAGTAGAGAAGTAGAAGAGAACAGAAGCAGCGTATTACTTCATTACAAATCTACGGATGCACATACGCACATAATAGAGAAAAATGAAGCAATTATGGACGACTTGCTCCGAAACACCACCGAGTGGGGAACACTTCCCAAAAATAACCTGCAGTTGTTTCCTTCAAAATTCCTACATGCTCGAAATGTACATACATCAAGGTATATTTGTGGAAAATCTCACGAAAAAATATTAGTTTTCCTGGAAGTTAAGAAGAATTTAAGTGGACTCTGTTGGAATTTCCGATAATTATCCCCCACCCCCATTCCCAAACACTTTCACCGGAAATTTTTGTATATTCGGAATCTACATAATAAATACTATATGCATAGAAAATTTCATTAAAAATATTTATTTTTCTGAAAGTTATGACCTTCCAAAGTCTGGGGGGTACAACTCTGTAGTTATGCCCAGTAGATTATGGTCCGAGAAAGCAATGACAGTTATTCCTACTAGTTCTGTAGTCTTATCTGTTAGCTTGATATCCTCTGACATCATGTGCCGGGATAAGTTAATACGCTTATAATAAACAGAATATATAGACTATAATAAAGAAACCTGCTTGGTAATTACGAGGGGAAGTAAAAAATTATCTCACTTTCACCATAACATATCTTTATTATTGTCTCATTGCCTTTTGCGCATGCGTGCCTATAGTTGATACTATTGTAGTAGTCACGTGATCGAAGTTTGAGCCTGATTGCGTCAGCTTTCTTTCTGGCTTTACAGTGTAAGCATGGCCGCGCCACTAGCAATGAGCACCAAAGAAGGACAAAGAGCAGTTGTCTGATTTCTCTGGTCGCAAGGTGTGTCAGGTGCTGAAATTCATTGGTGGTTTTTAGCATAAAAAGGTGACAGTGCTCTACAGTGTAGAAGTGTGTATGAGTGGATCAAGGAGTTTAAAAGTTTAAGTCTTGGGAGTCAAAAGGGTCTATACTTGAAGACTACCTGGAAAAGGGATGTACGATCAACAGTCCAAAATACAGTGCTTTACTTGCCAACAAACTGGAGCAAGCAATTCGCACGAAACGCCGAAACTTATTGACGAAGAAAGTTTTCTTGTTGCATGACAATGCACGCCCACACACGGCCACCCAGAGCGTTGAAACCATTAGCCAATTGGGTTTTGATATGTTGGAACACCCTGCCTACAACCCAGATCTCACCCCTTCCAACTATCATATATTTGGTCCGCTCAAAGATCGTTTACAAGGTCATCAATTTCCTACGAATGACGATATAGGGAAAGCGGTGCATAAATGGTTGCACGACCAACCGAAAACCTTCTTGGAGGGAATACGAAAGCTTGTGGACCGCTGAACCAAGTATTTCTAAATCGAAGGCTACTATATGGAAAAATGACGTACTTCTTTATCCCCTGCTTTGTGTAAATACATTGAAAAAACAAGAGTGCGTATCATTTTTTACTCTTCTTTGTAGTTCGGGGTGTAGTTTAAACAAAAAAAGAAAGTGGTTACTAAAGTTTAAACTGTCTAGAATTTTTTTTATAAATTCCAATTTTTACATCCTTTTTATCAAAATGTGGTTATTAAATATGGACTTCACGTATCTTTTATTAGAGATTTTAATAGAACGATTCAGTCACAAAACTTATTTTGATTCACTGTGACATAGGTGTCTGGTAGCGTTTTTGATGTCCGTTTGTACTTTTGAAATTATAAAGGTTGCTTAAATATTTGCAACGCAATTCTATAGACATAGCACTTAAAGTATTTCTCAGTTTCTTCATATTACAAGTTTAACCCAGCATCAGCCAAATTATCTTAATTCCAGTATCCTTTCATATTTCTTGGGTATTGTTGAGGAAATAGAAAACTGGTTTTAATTTACTTACGTCAATTGAACCAAATATATGATTATCTCATTTTATTTCAACTAACGTATTTGATTATTATGCACAATGTTTTTAAAACAATAACCAATACAGGAAATTGTTACACTACATGATGAGGACTATAATACGAAATCTGATATGAATTACTGATAGTTAATTCCTTTGCAGTGACCTCCACTCTCCTTATTATTGTAGTCCGTATGATGAAAGGGAATAAAACATTAATTTCGTACTTCTGTCTATTTTAATTGTGTGATTATATAGGTCATTAATACTAAAATGTACAAATATATATTGACAGAAAAGCAATACAGATAAAATAAGTTATACAATGTTAAGCGTTCGAACTGACAGATAGTTATTCAATAGAAATTTTTCCAGTACATATTAGGTATGCACTGTTATGCGAAGGGACAAAATTTACTGATATGTATGCAATAAAGTGGTTCAGTCAACATAATACCTGATTTCTCCGTATTTTCTAACGCAGTTTTTGATTGCTTGATATTATTAGTGAGTGAGTGTGTACTAGACGAATAGAGGGTAAAAAGGAAAATTAGAATTACCGCATAAAATTTATTACATAATTTGAGAATCAAATGTAAAAATATTATTTAACGATTAGCAAAAAACAAACGATCTTTCTGCTTGCATAGATAATAAACGCGATATATAATATATTATGTATTGATTTGTAACTTATCAAATTAAATATTATTGTAGTGAAAAGCTCATGAAAAGGAAGACCGCACCCCAAAAATTTGGCTTTCGACTTAAATATATAAAAATCATCAGATACGTCACTTTCAGTATAACTCGTCATAGAAAACTTAATCAGTTGCAGCTCAACGTGTAACCAAGTCCTCTTCCAAGCTATTGCCTGACACTTGAATTATATAGCAGGACCGTTTGCGAGTGGCTGTGTGGTAGGTAGATTTCTTACCAACCACATGGTTCCGGGTTCATTCCCACTGCGTGGAACCTTGGGAAAGTGTCTTCTACTATAGCCTCGGGCCGACCAAAGCCTTGTGAGTGGATTTGGTAGACGGAAACTGAATGAAGCCCGTCGTATATATATATATATATATATATATATATATATATGTGTGTGTGTGTGTGTGTGTCTATGTATGTGTGTGTATATGTTTGTGTGTATATGTTTGTCCCCCCAACATCGCTTGACAACCGATGCTGGTGTGTTTACGTCCCCGTAACTTAGTGGTTCGGCAAAAAACCGATAGAATAAGTACTAGGCTAACAAAGAATAAGTCCTGGGGTCGATTTGCGCGGCAAAAGGCGGTGCTCCAGCATGGCCACAGTCAAATGACTGGTTTTATTATCATCAGCTATCTGGAACTTTACCTGCAACACTATTTTTCAGCTATCCAATTCATTTCGCATGTCAAGCATGATTACGTTTATGGTAACCAACTGCTGACATTGTTTGATTCGAGTTAAATAGTTCACACATCTGTTTTCTTACACAGACAAAGGAACTTCGACAAGTTGAGCGTACACTGATGATATTCATATAATGCACAACTTATGGTTACAATCCATTGCAAGCTACATACTGTTACAACTCATTTCAGCTTGCTCTAGTGTTAGATAGTCACATGTCAGTTACAAACCGTCGTAACTTGCCGTTACAAATCTTCGCAGTTTACTGTAACTACCTTATTGCAGCTTAAACTACTGTTATAAGCCACATGATGGACTCCCCCATCGAAGAAAGCTTTACCGAACGACCTGCACAAACTATTTGTTTTTATAGTGATCCAATGTTCGTGCCACACATTAGTTTACTCTCTCCATCACATCGACGTTGTCTGAACAGGTGCATTGTGTACCACACGTCAGGTGTCGAAGTGATCACAGAGCAACTTGAAATGAAGTGTCTAGGAATTGAACTCACGATCGCCATGCACCCCCACAAGCCACATATCCTTACATAAAATAATATTACGTATCATTTGACCTCTACTGCATTAACAGAATATCTGTTTTGAATAAAACTCCTCAGTCGGCTAGTCTCAGTACAATACGTGCGCTTAGCCGAATGAATAACCAAAATAATAAACTCACTTCTGCTAATTCTCATAAAAGTATGTTTACTCCAATTAATGTAGACTACTGCTTTAAGAACTTTAAATCACAATAACACATTTTCTTCTGAGTGATCACCTAATAAACATTAATACACAATCATTTATATAACACAGGTATACAAGCATATTTAAGTACAGTGCTTGTCTTTATAAACGCTTGCAGTTATTTTTATTAACCCATGGATTGTTGCTGTGTTATAACACATGGACTGTGTTTTAAACAAGACCTGAAGTGTTGTATACAATAATGAACTACTGTTTCATTTAGCAAAACAATTGGTATTCTACTTCACATGGAAATGCAGTTATATATCATTTTGAATAATAATTATCTCTTAAAGATATATATCATCACTAATTACGCAGCAACTTAAAAAAACTGTAAAATAATATACCGTATTATACTCATATATATATACATAAATATAATAAATGCATTTGCTATATTTCCTTGTGCCTACTCAACGTATATTTTGTAGAAAATATCAGAATTTTTATTTCCCGAATCATTTTATAGAATAGAAAATGTTGGAGACAGCAGTAAATTTTATGCAAAGATTTACGAGCAACATAATATATCTGGCTGAGTTATACATATAAAGTGATGACATACATTTTAGGTCGACCATTCTAGCTGGATTGTTGTCTGAATTGCTTTAGCATAGATATTTTTAGTATAACCTAGTAACGAAAGCATCAGATGTAGTCGAGGCACAGTTGTCGTTCTCTACACTTGTGTTCAAATCTCACAGAGGTTAACTCCATCTTTTATTCCATCAATATGTACAGAATACGTTATACAATACAAAGGTGGATTTCAATATCTATGTTCCCAGCATCTTTTAAACAATTTTATTCCACTTAAAATAGAAAACCCATCCTTTCAATATGACACATTGCTATACCCCATGCAAAACTAAGCTAATTATGTAATGAAAAGGAAGTATGATATACTTCTGTGACAGCCGATCATTGAAAATAGCCCCAGTGATAAATTATTGTATTAAAAGATATTGAATTATGTCCCCTCATATTTAAGTTTAGGTATCACTTGTACACACTTTACATTATATTTTTACGTATATCGGGTCCATAAAGCAGAATTT
>NC_142936.1:46702744-46705244 GCF_046866305.1 Octopus bimaculoides
ATTTCTGGCTTTGCAGTTGGCACCAGGACTATTTTTGCACACAATGCAACTCTCCTCAACACACCTTGTTCTTCTGAAGGGATATGTTTTACATATTATTGATCTAATTGATCTCCCTGGTTTTTCTATAACATTTATCCTCAACTTGGTACTTTTGAGGATTTTTCGAAATCTGCGGGCCAGTTCTCCGTGTGGCGTGGCGTCCACAAACATTACTCCCTGGAACTTGTCGGTATTGTACCACGTGGTCTTTTTGTTTGTTTTGTTACTAATCCTTTGTAGTCTATTCCACTGTTTGTTACGGTATCTAGGTTGTGTTCCATTTGTATCTTTGACAACAATCTCCTCAAATTTCTTGTTAGCTCCTCTGTATACCCGGATTCTATCTTTCTGGCTGTATCCCGAAAATTGCATGCGATGCATGAAGTCTTGAATATGTTTTTGCCCCTCCCATGGACCGCACAGGGGGGATATGTTTTTCATTATTCTAACCAAATCGGCTACTAATATATTGATTTTCACACTGTGTGATAGAGCCGAATTCTTATGGATAACATACTTTGAAGATATAGGTTTCATATAATGTGAGTGGAGGATTTGAACTTTGTCATTAATTGTTTCTAGCCAAAGTTCTGTGTCAAGTACTGGGAGTCTCATGTTTAGGTGTCTTGTTGGGTAATCTATTGTTACTTTGATGCTCTGGTGTATTGTATTAGCTATATTCTGGATGTTTTCCATCACGATCTTCTCGTTCTCTTCAGTCTGAATGTTTGATGGTGTTTTGACTACGATGTTAATGTCATCCACATATCTCCAGAAAGATAGAATCCGGGTATACAGAGGAGCTAACAAGAAATTTGAGGAGATTGTTGTCAAAGATACAAATGGAACACAACCTAGATACCGTAACAAACAGTGGAATAGACTACAAAGGATTAGTAACAAAACAAACAAAAAGACCACGTGGTACAATACCGACAAGTTCCAGGGAGTAACGTTTGTGGACGCCACGCCACACGGAGAACTGGCCCGCAGATTTCGAAAAATCCTCAAAAGTACCAAGTTGAGGATAAATGTTATAGAAAAACCAGGGAGATCAATTAGATCAATAATATGTAAAACATATCCCTTCAGAAGAACAAGGTGTGTTGAGGAGAGTTGCATTGTGTGCAAAAATAGTCCTGGTGCCAACTGCAAAGCCAGAAATGTAGTCTACAAAATAAGCTGTATGGATGGTGAGTGTAAAAACAGAAACACCACATACATAGGTGAGACGGCAAGAAGTTTGGCTGAGCGTGTAAACGAACATTGGAGGGACTATAATAATCAAAAACAAACCTCGGTGCTCTACCAGCATGCCAAAGAACAACATGGTGGTGTACTGGACAGAATTAACATAGAAATCCTGTCTAGACACCCCGGTGACGCATCTTTGCGACAAATACAGGAGTCGGTCCTCATAACTGAAACGCAACCAATTTTAAACACCAAATACACGTAGATGAGGGCCTTACAATTGCCCGTGGTTGCATGTGTTGTTCACACATATGATGCGGAATATGAACGTAAATAAATTAATTAAAAAGTCTCTATCTGATCTGATATAAACGAAATTGTTACAAACACACATATGGACGCACATACTTACATATAAGCACGAACACATAAGTGCGTGCACACATATGAGCGTGCACACATACGAGCTTGCACACACTCACATGCTCATACCAAACAGTTTCGAAACAACGCCAAAACAACGCCAGATCATATATTCAAAATAAATGGAAGTGGAGAGACAAGTTACTGAAGAGATTGCAAGAGTGCAATGAAATAATTTAACAAAAAACTATATAAATTAATAAAGGACTGAACCAGTGCGTGTGTTTATTACCGGCATAATGCCTCTCCCAAGGTTTAATTGTATATATATATATATATATATATATATATATATATATATATATATATATATATATATATATATATATATATATATATATATATTCGTTTATATTTATATAAGGGGCATTACTACAGAATAATGCCACACACTGGACTTCCCAAAATAAACGCATTTAGTACCGAATGCGAGGAAAAACAACCAACAGAAGAAGACCAACTTTCTTTTAAATAACTCAACTATGTATCGACCGATTTCGCGATTACCACAATGAATTCTAGACTTCGCTCATCAGCGATTTTTTTACACATTGGCTTCTTGATAAAATTCTTGTAAAAGATTTTTATCCCTTTTTGAATTTATTAATCATATATATATATATATATATATATATATATATATATATATATATATATATATATATATATATATATATATATATATATATATATATATATATATATATATATATAGAGAGAGAGAGAGAGAGAGAGAGAGTTTGAATTTACGGAAAACAAAAGACGAAGACAGGTGAAGGAACAAGTAGGCGTGTCAGTTCAACGCTCGGGAAGAATGGAAAAGTCTTTGATGTTTCGAGCC
>NC_142936.1:46707744-46710244 GCF_046866305.1 Octopus bimaculoides
TATAAGTTTCGTTCACTAATAATTTAACAATCACATATGCGCATTTCTCCCTCCCTTCGTCTCTTTTCTTGACGCCTCTGGCGTTTTTGCGATCATCTCTGCTGCTATGATATCGATGGTTACCTACTTGTCTCAGTCTAATCTTCTTTTCACCATCATTGTGTGACTTCTGATCCTGCATTAGTAACAATCAAAATACTTCCTATAGATATTTGTTTCTGTGTAGAATTTTTCTTTTCCTCGCCCAACAGACACTAATCAACAGATGTTTAAAACAATTGTCAACTGCAGTAAATTACAACTCTGGGATACAATGCAAACCTTATGGGTACGGTTAATTATTTTTCCGACAAAGTTCTAAAAAAAGACAGAGAACAGAAAAAAAAATACAAGTATATTTAGATCCTTACAAATCTTACATATTTAATTTCGAAATACCACAATATATAACAGTGCGTTGAATCCTCTCTTTTACCAGTAAAATAAGTAGCAATCATCTTTAATTACCAGACATTACTCGTGAACGAGTATGGTTGTCAATATTTACTATGCCTTCGCTACTTGTTTTTGGCGCCTTATATAGTCGCGAGCAGACAGAGAGAGATACGCTTTCGATTTTCCTTTCAAAGCTGTGACAGCTGGAAGGGAGAGTAGGAGAGAGAGAGAGAGAGAGAGAGAGAGAGAGAGAGAGAGAGAGAGAGAGAGAAAGATTGGCACAGATTGACTTTGAATTGTCGAAATTTCCCCCAAGACACCTGATGAAAGCTGGAGGGTATATCAGCCGAAGCGTTGTGTTAACAACAAACAAGATGAGGACAAATATCCGTCAAATATAAATAATGTAAATAATGTACATAATTCCTCATCTCTTAAATATAGAACTGTATTTTAAATTTTTATCCCTAATTTCAGTCTACATTTATACTCTCCACTCTTACTGTTCTCTCTGATCGATTCTTCCATGCGTTAACAAGCACCTCTTTGCGGCAATGTAAACTTTCATTCAATCAAGATACTCTTGGCCTGACGAGTAGCCTGCAGTATACACCTCGGTTGGATATTTACCACCTCCCAGGTCCCGCTCGCTATGAAATATATATAGCCCGGATCTTATCTTCTCCATTTCTTAACTCTTCTTTTATATATATATATATAAACAATTGCAGCATGGAAGGTGTTTATAAGCCATTTAAAATAACACACAAAAGCCGTCAGATTCACTTCAACATTTAAATTTAATTTGTCAAAATATTTAATTTGTCAAAATATTTTCGTCGCTTTGAGACCGCGACCTGTTCACTATATATATATATATAGAGTGTGTCCCAAAAGTCACTGTAAGGTTTCAACTTTTAATAACTTCCTTAACTTTACAAATAAATGCATGAAAGTTTGATCCAATATAAATCATATAATAAAAATTAATATGCATGAGTCACATTTTGCAATAGCCCTACATCACTTATGAAAAATGACATCGTTTAAATGGCAGCCATTTTCGGCTTCGCATGCCCGTGCTCTTTTTAAATCTTGCACCATAACACCTCAAGAGTTTCAGAAGTCACTACTTTGATTTCTCTATTGATGTTCTCCTTCAGTTGCACCAGGGTCTCCGGTTTGTTGGCGTAAACCCTCTCTTTCAGCTATTCCCACAAGAAAAAATCACGGTTAGTCAAGTCTGGGGAATGTGAAGGCCAGTTGACATTACTGTAGCGGGAGATTATTCTCGTTCCGAAGCACTGCCGTAGAAAAAGTATTGTATCTCTTGCAGCATGAGCAGTTGCTCCATCTTGCTGGAACCATGTGTGAGGTTTACTTTGAATGGTCGGGCGTAAGAAAGGTCTCAACCATAGTTCTGTACCGTTCTCCAGTTTTGGAAAGAGCACGGGCGTGCAAAGCCAAAACTGGCTGCCATTTAAGCGATGTCGTTTTTCATGTGATGTAGTGGTTTTGCTAAATTTGACTAATGCTTATTAATTTGCATTATGTCCTTTATATTGTAACAAAATGTCGTGCATTTATTCGTAAAATAAAGGAAGTTATTAAAAAGTGAAACACCTCAGTGACTTTTGGGACAACCAGTATAAACGACGAGATTCTTTCAATTTCCGCCTACCAGACCTACTCGCAGAGCTTTGGTCAGCCCGAGGCAATAATAGAAGATATTTGCCCAAGCTACGATGCAGTGGGACCGAACTCAAGACAGCATGGTTGGAAAGCAATTTTCTTAACCACACAATTCTGTTTGACTCAGTGGACTAGTCGTGACCATCTCGTCGATTTTATGCATAGTGACCCCAACACAATCTTATCCAATGTGTCTCTTCGCAGGTCGGTGACAATGTGAGTGGAAGAAGATTAGACTTGTATTTCTAGCAAAGTGATGTTCCATTTCGGTGTTTTACCTTGCAAGTGATTACAGCAGGTGTAGGGTGTGTGTACAAAACTTGATACGAACGGTGGTGGAAGAGACAGCAATCTTGTCAGTGGTGACAGAGAC